>NC_092685.1:600000-879268 GCF_964275005.1 Diadema setosum
GGACTGCTAAATGTAGTGAATAACATCACTTGTCTATTTAAAAAGTGTCTGCTTCAGCCCTAGATTTTTTTTTTCTGATGTGTTTATTGTAAATATGTATGAAGCAGAACTCAATGACCTGAGAGAATTCTTAAAGAAGCAGGAATGTGTCACATCATACAACTCCTGTAGGCAGAGAGAGATTAATCACATTGCTCAAATAAATTCAGGGTCAATTTACTCGTTTCAATTGTATACAAACACACATTATTTGTGGGTTCATTCTGTGATGTTTGCCTCTCAAGCCACACACAGATTACGGGAACTTCCAACCTTCGTTAATGATGGCTCCTTACAAACACCCACATAGCGTTGGTCTTATGCCAAAAGGGCCTTAAACCACTTTCACTGTTATGCCAAAAGGCCCTTAACGCCATAGACTTTTTACACTAGTAGTGCCCTTTTGACATAACAGTGGAAGTTCTTTAAGGCCCTTTTTGCATAAGGCCAATGAAGATAGACATTTACACCTTCACTACATAGGGCCTACTCTTTGAAGAGTTAAAATATGAAGAGCTTGAAGAACATTTGTTTCATGAAGTAACTACAGTAAAAGCAGCAGGAACAAAATAAACACAATACACTGGCATCAAGGAAACAAAGAATGCAAATCTTTATGCATGTTATAATGCCAATGAGTCTACATCAAAGGTGAACAATTTAATATCTGTTGAAATAGAAATTAACTCCTTAGAAATATGCTTTTCCTGTACGAAACCTTCATGAAATGTAGTTTATATTTTCTATATAACCATGCAGTTTTATTTTTATGATAAAAAGAAACAACATATCATCTGCAGATGAGATGTTGAAATCAGTACACCAAGTTTGAGCCCAAGAAGCCCAAGTCTTTTCTGTTCAATGGCATTATACTTATCCCCACAACCATCAACGTAATCACTTTTATTTCACTATCATTTCACTTATCCCCTCAACTTATCAGTGTTATCAGTTTTGTTTCACTATCATTTTACTGGCTTCATTGGAAAATGATTAAAAATTATGTGGAGACTATTGATTCCTGAGGTGTGACAAAGAGCAATGTGTACCACATTTTCCCAACAGATTTCCCAGGTTGAGTTCCCCAAATAAGAAAGGGAGGGCAGTTGGTAAGTTCATACCAGAATTCATTTTTCTCTTTTTTTTTCTTTCTATAATCACAACACTGCAAGTCATATTATTTCTGTCAATATCATACCGGGTACTTATATTTTTATTTCACCTAATAACTTTCAGACTATCTATATTTTTCAGATATGAATATATCATCACTCTTGAGACGATGTCTTAGAAGCCTTTATATTAAGTCTATAAACTGGTACATTAACCCGTTGAGGACGGTTTGATTTTGCTACAACACGCATTTCCCATAGACACCTGCGCGAGTATACTCGGGACTCGTCCTCAACGGGTTAATAGTTTTATCAAGAAAGGTGTCTCTGCAACACTTGCACACACACAAAAAAAAAATCTTTTGTCTGAGCAGCAAATCGTTAAGATGATAAGGTGCTCGCATAGTTAACCTTATAAATCAAACTAATCTTGCTGTTTATCTAAAGAAACACTTCATTCTTTAACATAATTCTTCACAGGCATTAATGACAAAATGATTTCAATGCTTGTTTACAGTGGCCCAGTTTGAACACCTAAATATTAAGGAAAAAGATTCATCTCCTGACAAGCATTACATTGCATGAAAACATCTTCTTTAAGCCTACAATACAGGGGAATTTCATCGGTTTAATTTAATCATTTAGAGCATTATTTACGATGAAAACTCTTTGAAAGCTTATTTGGCATAAAATGCTGGGCAATTTTACAATTTATTCCACAGCATGTTAAATTGCCTCATTACCCTTCAAAAATGGGCTCGACAACAAAAGCAGTCTGATAATGGCTGTAATCGTTGTTCCTTCGACAAACAGGCTACCGACAGCATAGAGATATGAATCTTCCTTAAATCCACAAATATGACACTTACATGTAGGCCTAGGTCGACAAACAAATATGACTCTATTAAAGACTCGACTATTGTATTTGATATCACATGATATATAACACTATGTATACTGCTGCAGTCATGCTTTTTTTTTTCCAATCAAGCACCACATTTCTGAACTTTGCTTCAGTCACTTGACACTCACTGGCAATCTGAACAAAATATATCAATGAATACTCCAATGAATTTTGATTATGCACAGCCCAGTCTGACATGGATCCTGACTTTGAAACTTGATGTTTGAAAGGACCTAGCGGGATGGATGAAAGGCGAGTGAGGTTCTTTGATTCCTCAGATAGGACCATTTACTTACTTGCAATGCTTGGCTGACTCCAAAGAGGAAGCAAGCCCACAGTAGCACTGCCTGCTTGCTGGCCATTGTACACCTGTTTGCTCTGGAAAGAAGAAAAGGATTCCATAAAGAGACTCAGAATCATAAAATCAGGCTAGATTGCACAGCTTGTTTTCTTCCATGGCAGTAATCACATGCTTTATATTCCCATTTCTGACATAAAAACAGACTTTACCCACTGATCAACCTGCAAACATTGGCATACCGATTCCTTTTCTGCTCCAAGAAGTATGAAATTTGTATCCATTCATCGTGAACCTCTTGGAATATTTACCATCTAGCCTGAAAAGGAGGAAAAAATTAAAGGTTTTTTAGCTCCCATCCTCCTGGAATGTTTTCAAAACTTTTCAATTTGTCAGCATAATAGTCTACACCTGCAAAAACACGTCACAGAACCCAGGAGACTAAGTAAGTAAACAATAAAACACTTGGATTCCATTGGCATAGGAAACACACCTTACAATGCATTTGAGTATCTGACATATCATCATAATCATAGCTCCATTACATGTGAGTTTCTGTTTGTTGGGGGCATTAAAGATTTACAATTCAGAAAAACATCATTTTATACAGATTTTTCATGTAAAGCTCTTGCATTGATGAAACATGAATTGGCACATTGACTAAATGTGACAATTAACAGATGATATAACAATCACTTGTTTAAATTTCAACATAAAAATCCCACATGTATCAGTCCCACACGGCAGCAAATTTAATAAAAGCCACTTGATGAAAAAATTTAGAAGTATGTGGACAATACAAGACAAAGTATCATCCAGTCAAAAATGTAACTAGGGTAAAAGAAGGTAGAGTATTACATCACATACCCACATAATTTTTCCTGTCCTATTTCTCTTCTAAATGTTGATTGACTATGGACCTGTAGTGTTTTGACCAAGCCGACCATCTACAGTGACTTTGCGTAGAGCAAGATTGACTATTATAAGAAATATTGTTTATTTATTCATTTATTTATTATTTATTCAGTTTTCTTTACCCAGGGTAGCCCCATCAGTGGTTTACACACTGTTATCCTAGGGGGCCCTGCAACAGAATGACAAAATATAACAGTTCAACAAACACAAAATAACAAATCAATGACATTCCTTTTTACATCATAACATCAACACAATATCAATACTCTATATAAATGAAGAAATGCAAAATTAATCTTTCGCGATAATAATACACAAACTCACATTATTTGAAAAAAAAGAATAATACCTTAACATTATACACGAATATAAAAAATAACCAAATTCTACCCTAAGTGAGATACGTATGCTGTTACGAACGCTTGAAGAGAGGTAACAGTCTGGTAGGAATTTATGAGAGTTTACCAAGACAGGAAATGCTGGGTATGATCATGGAGCTACTGTTAGTAGCTCTATGGTATGATCATGGAGCTATACCTAGCTCGAAGGTATGATTTAGCCGATCTCCCTCGAGCACTGGCAGTGATGGATGGCATGAATGTGATGACCTTCTTCAACCGGCGTTTGGCCCAAGACAGTGTTCGCATACCAACGCCTTTACATAATGTAAGAGATTTATTTAATCTATACCTACATTCATACCCATCACCTTCCATTTTGGACGTCTGGACTTGTAATACTGGATAAACTGCTCGAGACAAACAATATTGATTGGACTCAATGCTTCCGTGTTAACATGAAAGAGCTCGAGAGTGTACCTCTAATCATTTTGATGGAATACTGATAGGCCTACTGCTACTACGTATATCTTACCTCTTTGCTGAGATGATAGCTTTTTTCGCTAAAGACCAGATGTCCACAATAACCAACACAGGTTAGGATGAGATGCACACCTTCAGGGTTACGAAGCGATAGAATGACAACTTCTATAACAAAATGATGTAACTCGTTGAATCCTCATATCATTTCTTAAACCGTTGCATCAACACACAGTTGGGTGGACGCGCCGCTCCAGCCGGATCGCCAGGCGCTTGTGACACTTTTCGGTGCAAACATGTGCACTTTAGTGAAGCGCGCCGGGCATTGAGAATTGATCAGACGAAGACGTTCGTGAAGGACGCACACCCCGAGAGCGCCGACGTGACAGTGAAGCTCCGCCCACTTAAAAACTTATTGACCAATAAGATATCCTCGTGTGCTGGTTTTCCCAACTAGCGTCGCGTCAAGTGTACAATGTATTGTATTTCATTCTCTTGTTCACTAGTACAATTGTACATGTATCCTTCATATTTCTCGTTGCACTCGCGAGAGTTAAGTATGAAGAGTACTAGTAGTCTATTCAAGATCGAGGGGGAGGGAGAGAAGGGGACTGCGAAAGAAAAAGAAGGCGGGGTTTTGAGGGAAACATAAGTTCATATAAATGAGAAAATGAATTGGGGAAGATATTACCCAGATAGTGTTTATTCTTGAATCGGTAATCAATAGCGCTTCTACGTAGATAAGAATAAATTCGATATTCAGCAAAACGTCATTTCTCACGTTGGTATAGGACGGTTTGTAATATGGCAGTTTCATTAAAAAACAACAACAAACGCTTGAATCAAATAAAAGAAACAGAAGATTTTATGTGAGACAAGAACGCAATGCGGAACGAGTTCATTGCTCTTATAACGTTCGCGAAGGACGCATTGAGAAAGATAAGACGTACCTGGCGCTGCATCCACGACTGCAGCATTAGTTTTGTGCATGTACAGATAGAAGTCATCTGAAGATTCAACCAGCTAAATCATCTTATCGTATGACAATGTATCATATTGTTTTATTTCCATTATTGTATTAATACCACCCAACCATAGAAAGAGAAGCGTTTTCCCTGACCTAATTTGTCTAGTAATCAGGAGATAGTTGGCTCGACTCCGACTTTCAGCATGGCTATACTACTCAAACACGGAATACTAGTAGTCAGTGTTTATTTACGTGGAATGAATGACAATTCATCAGTCAGTTGTAACAGAATCAAGTCGACTCAATTTGAGAATTCATTCATTTGAATGAGTAACAGTATTGTGTTTACTTCACGAGGGTTGTGTATCAATATTATCAAAATAGAATAAAGAATGTGTAATCAAACAGTGGAAATTTGAGGGTAATAGGGTGAAGTGTTGGTTACGACACGAACCATGCATCTAGCACGATGAAGTCTGGAAATAGAAATAATGAAATAATTGCCTCAATTTCTTGGCTATCACACCCTCACGTCTTATTCCTCTCTCAGTGTGTGCGTGAAACATCGCTGATCCCACAATTTCTTCCATTCTATATTTTCCTCACGACCTTACTGGTTATATAAATCAGAATCAGCTGCTATTTGACCACTTCCTAGGAGAAAAAAAAAACAAAAACAAAAAACATCCCGCTATTTCAGAAAAGGTCATGGTTTGGTCATTTCATAAATTTCTACCCATGCAGGGCCCACGCGACGGTAGGGGACTAGAAGTCTATTTCAAGCTCCTGGTAGGAGTCGATGACTTACCAAACCTGTCGCATTGTTCGAAGTAGTTGTTCTGGTCTGCTAAACATTTTGTTAATCTGAGTCATCGATTTCGTCGCCTCCATTCTAAATAAGACCTCTTCGAGTTAATGTCCTATTTCAAAAACTTTTTCTCCATATGACCTCCTCCAATGAAGGTCGGAGGACCCGTAGATTACAATACCATCCTAAAAGATTGTGGCTCGATGTTTTGATAGCGTGAAAACTTACATTTTGTCCACATCTTCTTGCATTTCTTAACAGTGATATGCTGTTGATATAAAAGACATAAAGGACATTGAATGCAATGCATGTCACAGGCAATTATACACGTAAATAAGTCCAGCGAAACCAGTCAACCCAAAAATAACTGCCAAAAGAATAACTACCGGTACAACGTATTGTACATATCTTTGAAATAAAAGTATCGCTCCTACTGAAACTGTCAAACGAAAGGACAGTTATCCCCACAAAAGGCGCATTGTGGCTGCGATACAATAAGGAGAACAGGTGACATAATCTGAGTGTCTGTAGTTTCTAAATTGATATATATGAAAGTATATCACCTATTACCATTATTCTTTACAATTGGACAGTTTAACAATATTTCATTTCGACTTTGTGCCTAAAGGTATTGGTGTATTGACGAATGCACTCAAAAATGTAATCCTGAAAACATCAATGACTCAGAGAGGCAAGCATGCTGCCTTCGGATTTTCTCACATATTTTAACGGCGAGTCAGAGTACTAGTGCGTTATGTTAAGTGAGTGAGTCATACAGACATCATTTGGGTATAGCGATAAAGACCTTAGAGACTCCGCGTTGATGCCAGATTACGACTGATGACCCAATAATCAAAATCTAGGATTTTGTGAATGAGTGTGTGCGATAACAACGACTATCTCACTTCTTTCGAATAGCGGATAATCTCCCCCCCCCCCGTCTCTCTCCTCCTCTATGTGATTTTTTTTTTCTCTGTCTAGACGATCAACCAAACTTTCTGCCTCAAATATCTTCATCACTCAATCCCACCCCCGTCCCCCTCTCTCTCTCACACACACTCTCTCCCTATCCCTCCCCTGTACTTCTGCCTGTCTCTGTGCAATAGGTCCTACAATGTTCCCTTGAGTGATTGAAGATCAGTGGGGTACTATCGTATACAAGGCAAAAGAGGGCGCTATATTGGTTCATTTATTGTCGCTGTCCACGATTAGTGAAGCGAAGAATACCCGTTATCTACACATCTATAACACAGTACCTCTGAACAGCAAGTGACTCGTCAGGGCAGCATCAATCGAAAATATAGTCTCTTGCGATCTTATAATTATGTTCATGTCTACGAAATCCATTTTCTTGCTGCAAGACTAACATCAATGCCAAAGCCAAACGCCCTCCATTCAAAGAGAGGTAGTCGCATTAATAATAATGAACATCTCTTAGAATAATAATATTGTTAGGCAAGGATAGATAATGTACTCAAGTGTCCTATGTCGACATCGCACTGTGTCAATCTCTCATGGTAAACGCATCATTGGCAGTCAATTTTATCGTTAAGGCATGCATGTATGTATGTATCATTATCTGTGATGGAGGCTGGTTAAAATTGCCGCAAAGTACATAATCCGGAAGAGTCATGAAACTTCGAGTTTAATCCGAGTTGAAAGAAAATTGAGGGTTGTTGAGAAACTATCTGCTTAAGTGACACCTTTTTTGTTATGGCATTTCTTATTTTCTGTTCTGGTCTTTGATATGGGCTGTGATGTCACATGAAAAACGTTTCACATGGATTTTGTTTTGAAATACATGTATAACTTTCTAATGTTCTCTTAAACGTTGTAATCTTCAGTACATTATGTCTGCCCCTGCTAGTCAGTATTTGTGTAATGTGTGGTGATAAATGATATCTATGAAGAACCAAGTATCTGTACGATATGACTCGGATAAGATTCCGATGATCTCCTCAAATAATCCGAATAAAAACTCAAAGAAAAACTGCTAGTAAACAGAAACTGTCCAGCGATCAACTCATTCTCAAATAGTTGTCATAATGATGGCGCCCTACTGTTTCTCCTCAAGATTACATTGCGTATACCGCTTGCATACCTCCTTGATTGTGCACGAACGTTGTATTCTTGTAAACGCAATCCGAACAGAAAATCTGGCTGGCATTATTCATTGTTCACTCCAGTCTATTGAACTTCAATCCCCGACCTTAAAGAATATTTGGTGTCAAAGTTCCTTTTCAGTGACGGGCAAGGTCTACCAACACGTGCATTGATGCCATCACCATTCACAAACCATTGTATAGAAAATCACTGGAACTCTGAGATTGTGGTTTTGGGAGAGCAATTCATTTTTTATCATTTTGGAGCTACACTTTGGCCATTTGATCCAGCCAATAAAGAGTTTGGTCTCCACAGGCAAGTCTTTTTCACATCAACCAACATAATGTGATTGAGCTGGGTTTTTTTTTTTTTACGCTGTTCTCTTTAGAGTTTAGAGAAAGCGGCTGGCAAGAGAAGACCAGGCTTCTCGGGGATCATTCATGCAGAACATCCAGGTCAATAAAAGTCAATAAAAGAGTCAATAAAAGAGATGCAACCCCCGGATGGTCCGGCCTTTTTTTTTTTTTTCTTTTTTTTTGTCATGGCATTTTTTTTTATCATTACATGAAACAGTGGCAACTACAATGGGAAAACTCTGAAAGAGGTCGATTTTTATTTCACATACAACCAAACATAAAGCATACATGTAAAAGCAATCTGTATTGCAGACGTGATGAAAATATACTTCACAGATTAAGAGTAGGTAGTTGTTTACTGAATGAAACGTTGTTTTAATTAGGAAAACATATAAATGGTAAATGTTCTCAGTGCGGTATATCAGAAACGGTGCAACATTTCCATTTAGAATGTCCGGGTTACAAAGAATACAGAACTCAGTTACAAAATTATCTTGGAGTATAACTAAGCTTAGTATAAGTAATATATTGAATCATCCTCAACAACAGTTTATTATTTGTTTTGTTAAATTTAATGCACTGGTAAATATTGGATATTATAGTTTGTATTGATATCTTAGCATTAGTTGTTTATTGAATAGTATGTATAATGATAAAAGGTAAAATTGTTATGTATTATTATTGTTTGTCGTATACATAATGCGTACAATATTTATATATCTTTTGTTGTTTGTAGGTTTTCTTATTTGATAAGGTTACAGTTTAATGTAGATTAGAGTAGTGTCCGGTGTGTATGTTTCAAGATCAAAATATATTATAGGTTGACACCAAATTGTTTTTAACCAACCACAAAAATTAAACTTATTCATGTAGAAAAAAATGGTTACAGCTCGTTATTCCGAAGGTTCGTTATTCCGAAGGCTCTTTAGTCCGAAGATTCGTTATTCCGAAGGTTCATTGTTCCGAATTTCATTTTCAGATTAACAAATCTTCGGAATAAAGAACCTTCGGAATATCGCCACAAATGTTCGGATTAACGAACCCTTTTTCATTTTCGGACTAACGAACATCTAGGTATAGGGAATTTGTGTGTTTCGGATGAACGACCCTTCGGAATAAGGAACCTTCGGAATAGCGAACCTTCGGAATAACGAACAACACCCAAGAAGATAATTATATTTGCCGGGAGCTGCTGCGCTCTGCACCGACTAAAAGAGCGCCATCAAACGACATCAACCAGCACAGTGACGACGTGACACACACAAACCATGATACCAGACTCGACAAACCAACCCATACAACCGCCTCAGCCCAGTCAGTGTGCAAAAGCTAATTAAACAAAAGAAAAGGAATAATAAACCAACAACGAAAGACAACGCGGTGCCGATCAGGCCACTGTACAAGCACAACAAACGCACCGTACAGAGTGGCGTAAATAGTCAAGTTTGACTGAAAAGCGCCAAAAAACTCAACAACAACAACAACAACAACAGATGGTCGGGCGAAATTCTCCTCGGCGGCCGCCACGAGTGAACGCGCAGCACGAGCACCACGCCACGGCAGACACACCCATCACAGGACCAAACACACACATTACAACCACCATCACGACCAGCAACCACACAGCAGCACCATCACCACCACCACCGACACTCATCATTGCTCATAAAGCTCAACAATCACACACCACTACCACTATCACACCCGAAAAAAATGCGACAAGGCTGAAATGTTTCACACAATGTACTCAAACTCAATGTACATTTTCAACAGCCATGCATCTTTCCATCAAACGTTCTTCGAGGGTGCTGAATCCAGTGTGGATGCTGCAACTCCTGCATCCTTTAGCGCTCTAAGATATTCAAGATATTAAAAAAAAAAATAATAATGTTGAAGAGTTGTAAACACGTAAAGAATTTAGTCTAATCATATATGCTATAGGAATATAGAATTTGCAACTCTCGAATCCTTAATTACTTTGACATATCGTCTTTAAAAAAAAAGCAACAGTAATTTATGTTTAAAAAAGCATCGGAAAATGAATTGTTTTATCCTGTTTCCCAGATGCTGAATCCGAACTTGGTTAAATCAACTTCTGCATCCTTGAGGTTTTTGAGATATTTAACCAGGCGGCCAAAATCTGAACTTCCAATGGATATTTCTTTATAAATGGTATAAAAAAAAATGGAAGTTGATCCCACGACTTCTTATCTTAATTTACATTTCAGTCGAGCAAATTTTTTGTCAAAATCGAAAGTGCCACAATGGTAATTTACACATTAGTACATATCCCATATAGTGTATATCTCAAAGGATGTTTTCACTCATACGGAAAAGGTTGAAATTAAAAGAATGTCTGAGATCAATGCGAAAAGGACGTTATAACTTTCAAAATGGCTGCCAAAATGGCTCCCAAGATGTGAAATTACCCGATGATGTAGTTGAATGTGTGTGACATATTTATTTAAACAAAAAGAAGTATAACTGAAATAATGGAACTTCGAAAAAAGTCCATATTTTGATAATGATCCTTTGTACTCAAAATGTCCACAATGCATATATACCTGCTGATTTAACACCATTCTCCTGATGTGAAACACAGGCGGCGATCCGGGGACGGGATGGAAGTTCCCCCCCCCCCCCCCACCATATAAAGTTTGATGTCAAATTTCTCTTCTTTTGTTCTGTTTTGTGTGTTTTTTTTCAAAGTATTTTGATGAGTTTTGTATCTGCAATGCCAGTTCAAAAGGTAAATGTGGTTTGATCGAAAATGTCAAAATATTCCAATAAAAGCACTCCTCCAGGCCCCCCCCCCCCCCCCGTGGTAAATTTCCATTGGGCTGAGTATACAGATAAGACGCACAAGCGGACCATAAGGGGTGATGCCATGTTTTAGCTAATTTCCCTCGAATATCTCAAAATCGGTCCTCAAGGATGTCAGAGTTGCATCATCCAGATTCGGATCCAGCACCTCTGTAATAGGGTCAAATCGCGGACAGACGCTGTAAAACAGGTTCTATACCTACTATGATGAAATCCCAGGTTGATATTTACTTTCCGACTTGGGTTAAAGGTATTAGCCCACATTTGTAAACCTGCAGCAAATTGGTATCATAGTTAGCATGGAGTTTAGGTATGATTGTAGTAACGCCTGTGCAAAATTTCGTTCCAATTAGTCCATTACTTTCATAAAAATAAATGAAAATGCACCGTATGCATGCGTATAAAAACGCTCGCTAGCTCCGGTCCACGCACGTACTACATGCATGCGATACATGTGTAAGTTAATGTGTGTAGCTAGCCCGCGCTCGTAATTCGATTTTGGGTCGGGTTGACCCGGTTTGAAAATTGATTTTAAAACGATGATTCTCTCTCTTTTATCGAATGGTATAGACAAAGAGCAACAGGTGAGGTATGTTACTGTTATAACTTGTACTTGAAGTCATATTGGACCTGTTTTATGCAGTTTTGATTTTCGTGGGTTTGCAAATGTGGGCTAGTACCTTTAAAGAACCCACCGCTATATATCAGGTGTTTTCGTGAAACTGGTCATGGTGATATAAATGAATGCATATGAGATGTGCCTCTGATGTTGTGGCCCCACAAATCTTTTTATTTTTTTTTTTATTATCATACACAGCTCGCACCATATCATCCGGGCTATTACTCCCCGAAGACAATATACCCCCGGCTAAATACTGGTTACTGGCCCTTTATTTCATCGTTTACAAATGCTAGATATCTATAGACTATACCAATTTGTAATTGGAACTGTAATGTTTGACCTAATCCATCATACTTTACCGCACGATATCTCTGATTATTGTTTTAAAATTGACTATAATTATGATACAAGGTTTAAAAATAATATGAATTATAAATCAATAAGAATCAGATGTGAAACAGGTAAACACGCCTTGTCATATGCAGGCAGTGTAATTTGGAGAGGATTTCCTCATTATGTCAAAAAGATAAACACCCGCAATGCTTTTCGGATATCATTACGAAAGTATCTGTTATCAATATAATAATGATCCCCTTTGAAAACATGTAAATAATTATGTACATATAACAATTCTTCTGTAAATATTGTAAATACGTTATATTTTAATCTATATCATTGAAAGGACTGGCCTCGACTAGCCTGCACGCTATTGCCAGTTCTTTTTTGCCAAACTATATCTTAACTATTAATTGTTGTGACTTTGTTGACGATGTTTGTTTGTTTGTTTGGTAAATAAATCTCATTTCATTATCATTAAAGATTAGGGTTAGGAGTATGGGTTAGGGTTACGATTAGGGCCACGGGGAGGGTCCGGGGTACTTTTCCAGGGGGTAATTGCCCCAGACCCAGCTCGCACATCTCCCTGACATCAGATGGATGATCCAAGTATTAGTAGTGATGCTGGCCGCATCCAATGAAATGGGATCCATCCACAGAAGGATCACCTCCCTGCGAAGCCGGTTAGCCTGGCTCGCGATCGTGTCCGACGTGCATTTATGCGTGAGAGGTCTACGTCTACGCATGTGCCCCTTGTGCGCTGCGGGGGGTCTTGCGTAACCTGTTAAAGCTGCGTCCAAAATGGCAGCTCTCATGCGATCAGTTAAAATAGCTAGGCTTCTGCCTGCTGCTGCAAGAATTGCGAGAAGATCATTTGTTCAAGCGCCTGCTTCGAGATGTTTGAGTAAAGAAACGTATGCTGAAGTGCTTCGAACGAACTTCAAGTAAGTATGAAGAGTACTTTACTGCGTCAATAGCATACCCGTGTATCACGTGTAGTGCACAGCATGCATGTGCGTGGGGTCGCCATGAGTCACGCAGTCCCATACATTGTAAACCGTGTAGTTATTCTATCAATTCTAGTTGTATCGGCAATCATGTAAGGCCAAGTAAAAAAAGATAGTAGTTTCTCGTCCGGGTTTTCTGAGGAAGGCGATGAGGGAGGTCCTTACTATTTGATATCTTACTATTTTTTCGAGGATTGTCAAAATGAAAGTACATGGTGTAATATGTGTTGTCGTCCGGTAATTCTGAGAAAGGTATTACAAGAGAGGGCTTTACTATTTTCTATATCCAATTTATGAAATGAAATATATCACTCTGGTATAGCTGTGTTATGAGAGACCAGGTCCCAAGTGTATGTCTTGCCTGCACTCTGTGCATTTTCAAACAAATAGATTATGTACCATACTTGAAATGAAACTTCATGCATGCAGAAATAAAGCAAGTGGTCCATGATTCGGCAGGGTTCCATGAATCAACCACTCTTACAAATAAAAATTCACTGAAATTCATGAATAAAAAATGGCGCATATCAAGTGCGAAATTCAAACTATGCAACTATCTCCACACGTGTTCCGAAGAGCACAACAGTGGGCCACGTCGCCGGACCCCCGAAATCGTTGTTGAACCCTCCCGGGTCAACTCGCACAAGCAGTTCAACGGGTAAGTAACAGGTAAGTAAAGTTGCATAGCAACACATATAGACTCGTTTCATTCCAAGTTTTAAAGTTACTAGTCCGTTTATCTGCATTGAATCTATACAGCAAGTACACTTACAGCCATGATTGCAACCGTTTCTGAGATAACTTGAGCGTTTACGCGATATTTATATTTTGCATGCCACCCATGCCAGAATTTCCTGCATCACCAAGGTTCGGACGCAACGTGTTGTGAATGCATTGAATCTCTCGCACAGCGTGCGAGTATAAGGATAGTACCGCGCTCTCGTAGTGCGATGTACTACAGTATGTATACTGTTTCGCCCGCGCGCTGATACATTCACATAGGCAGGGCGAGCGCACGGCGCGGTACGTCGCGCATGTTGATGCACGGACATATGGGGCCGAACAATGAGTACAGGGGGCCGAACCATGGTTGCAGCGCAAGCGTTCGGATTATGCGCGCTATTTTGCTTCCGCTGCTTATGATGACGAACATTGGGCCACTTGCTTTACATTTGTTTTTTCTTTCCACTACAGATGTCAAGGGAAAATGACCATCTTAATACTGGTATTTAGTGTTGTAATGGCATTTCTGATACCAGTGTACTTGCAATTCTGATGTATTGTGCTATTAAATGAAACAGGTATAAAACATGTTTTTCAACAAAGAATGTACGACTGAAATAAATTCCATGATATTCAAAACACTGCTTTATTCATCATTGGTGTTTGTGACTTTTTGTATCCACACAGCTGGTATGTATCTGCATTTCTTCACAGTACAATTTGTATTGTAGCACATTCAACTGGAAACTGGAAACTGCAGATGGATGTCAAAATAATACTGATATGGCATTATAGCATTAAACATTTAAAGATGTTTCTTCATGTTCTAAAAAGACATTTGATAATCACTATCATTTGGATGACGAATGATTGTATACCACACTACAGATGATACGACTCCCGGCCGTGTCCGTGAATTTACATTGTAAAGAAAAGTATCCCGCAGAAATACGAGATAAACCATTATCCGTGGAAAATGATTTATTTTGTAGATACACCCATTTGATAATTCTACATTTGCTGGAAAAGTGCATTCATTTTCTCTTCAGAATAGAACAATACATCGCCGTCAGATCCAACGTTACAGAGCAGAGTGTACGGGCTACTACATGCTCACATTCGAATGTGTTCATGCGTGCGTGCAGACAGCTGACAGACCAGGGGGGTGTTTCATAAAGCTGTTCGTAAAGTTACGAATGACTTACGAGCGACTGGTGATCAGTTCTTGTGCTGAATTATGGAAATTCTGATAAGTGTAGCACATCAGAACAAACAGCTTTATGAAACAGGGCCCAGGGGATGGTACCGGTGACCGACCCTGGACAGCTACCCGACAGACACGCACACTTTGCCAATACGGTACGGCACGGCCACTGCACTAGTCCAGATACTGGACGATTTTTATCATCTGCAGTCCCCACACACTCGGCACCCACCCAATGCGCCCAACCGCTGATTGCGACACTCCGCCAATTGGTACTCCCGAAAAAAAATGTATTCAGGAGGGGTGAATTGTGTAATACAGTGTACATACAGACACCATCAACGTACGTCTGTACACACGCGGGCACACTACGAATACAGTCCAGGAAGTGGACTACCACTGCACCGGCACCGTACCTTCCGACACTGCACACACATGCACATAGTCACAATGACATGAAAATGTATAGGGCCTACAAACTCGATACAATCCTCACAAGCATTTATTCATCCGCTTGAAATATGAGAAACGGGGAAAAATATGATCAATGCGCGAAATATGCGTGGAACATCAGCGATTGATCGCAAAAATGCTGCCCCTATTGCGTTCACGATGTACCGAGTGCGCTGTACATCACAGCTAGCCCGCGCCGCCCAGGCCCGCCTGCGCCCATGCAACTACAGTTCGACTGCTTTGTGGGTCATTCCTTCTTGCCGAGCTCGCAGTGTGAAATGCATGCGTTATTACGTACGCACTACAGAAGAGCTCTACAGCTACTACAGCTAAGTAGAGGACGCAAGGCGTAATTAGAAATGAGACATCACGATTGATATTGGTAGGTGAATTGTCGATTTGGGATTTTTCGGCGGCCGAAAAAATAGTAAATATCAAAAAAGTCGATGCGGCAACTGAAAATCGATGCGGGCGGGGAGCGGGCTGGGACGAGAATTATGAATTTCTTGGTATTTTCAGCGCCATTTTGAAAATAGTAAATAGTAAAAAAATCGATGCGGCGGCCAAAATCGATGCGCGCGAGGACGAGAAACTGGTTTCTTTTTTTACTTGGCCTAAAATACTGTAAACTTAGCTAAAGCCATCTTCCTATGAGTAGAGGGACACACAGGGGGGGGGGGGGGGGGGGGCAGAGATGCCGATGTGAGAGAGCAGCATATTTAAAGCATGAGATTACGTGTCAGACTTTCGTCGTCAGTTGGACTTCATCTAACGTAGCCCGACCAGACGCTGTTAATTACGCTGTGCGAAAACAGCGTCTGACAGGCGAGACATGCATGCACCTTCAAAGTGGGGAACCTCAACACAACTTCAAAACTTATGAAAATGTATACTTTTCTTTTAAAAACAGAATACGTTACGTTAAATGCATGCTTGGACAGAAGCATTGCTCGCCACACCGGGTCCATAGAGAGCCCTTGCGATAAGTCCGTGAAACAAAAAAATGACAATTTCTAGCGCAGTTCTTGACCGTCGGGGTTCATCGTTGCAGAATTCAAAATGGCGCCTTCAGCGAGCGCGGCGTGTGCGTTGAGAACGTATTACAGAACCTATATCGTATGGCGTACTGCCCAACATCGTCTACTGCAGAGAGATCTTATGCGTGCGTGTGCTGCTTGAGTGTAGCAGCACGGTCGACAGCGCGACCTTTTGAAAGGGCATTCACATCACGTGAATTGGCCTGGCGTGAAAGATGATGTACCGTTTGGACATGCTGGATATAATCATCAATTTCGGTAAGTTTCATAACATAAATTTGAATACTGATAGCATAGATATATAGTCTCATTATTGAAGATTGTATTAGATGAGTTTGAGGTGACAAAAATGATCTTAAATATCAAAATTCAAAGCGATCGGAATCCGATCACTGAGCTCTCTTCGTGGTTGGTGGTCCCGCCTGTACAACCCTGTCGCTACGTATCTACGTACAGCGACTGGGCTGTGTATAGTTACATCTAACTTTAAATTACAGGGCAAGAAGGCCAAGTAAAAAAAAAAAAGTAATTTAGAATCTAGACCATTACTTAGGCCCGAATTCACGAAGGTATAGACTCTATTGGTACAAATGAAACCATGGAGTGCCAAGTGTCGCACGGAATATTTTTGTACGAAACTGGTCATTTTGTCAACAAAATGACCGTTTCGTTAACGAAGTTATCATTTCGTGGACAAAATGTTCATTTACCCCGAGTTACAAAATGTCATTTTGTTACAAAATAATCATTTCATCGACGAAATGACTGATTTCGTTACGAAATATTCCATGCGACACTTGGCGCTCCATGGTTTTTATCTATGGTTTAAAGCATATTTGTACCACCTTCGTGAATTCGGGCCTTAAAGGTAGGGAATCCCATTTGCATGCCTCAAATGAAGAGTTGTATAAATACAGTGGTATGTTGAAGAGAGTATCATTTTAGAAACTCCCATAAAGTATTGAAAGTGGAAGGTAACATTTAGTACATTTTTATTGACCGTTAGATTTTGAATGGAATTTTTTTCGGGGCTCACCGTAAATTCCAGTACATTACTAGGCTACCTTTGCAGACCCATGCACTGCATGACCCGTCCACCATGTATATTTTGTGAAGAAAGTTCATCAAAACTTACAAACATTTCTATATACATTCTTGCCACACACTCTAACTTTGTGTTTATAGATAAAAAAATACAGAAGACTGCAATAAAAAGGCTTAAGTGTGGCTGACACACAGAACTACTGAGTAGTTGAGTTTTGTGCATTATTCAAATTGTAGATAACTGTTGACTTCCAAATTTCTCAGCAGAGGTTCATATTTAATGTTTTGCTGCATTTTGGGAGGTCTGTAAAAGGTATCCCCTACCTTTAAAGTCTAATGCATATTGCCATAAATGGCAATATGATTTCGACCACAGCACCATCCAAATCTTGGCGCGGGATGTAAACCTTGATTTGGCTTGAACTTGGTGCGGGTGCCGATACGGATTATGAGTAAATTTTCTATGCAGACCAGAATTCGGCCACTAAATTTCAGCAGTAGGCCTATTTGTTCAAGTAAAAGAATTCATACTAGGGTGTCTGATCGCGCACTGTCAACCTTCGGACAAAACGTGCCCCTGTCTTACAACACGCAAGCCCCATAGAACACAATGGAGTTGCGCGCCTACGCTGTTTTGACCCCGTGTTTTGTGCTAAAAATTGCATTTATTTCAAAATCCCCGGTCCATGCCGCTATCGAATCCTAACAAATTTGGTATCATATGAAAGAGGAAGTTTTGCTCCATATTCTATCAAGCGCTGGTACATGACTCCGACGATAAATTGGTGTAAATGTTGTTAGAATCACACCTATCTCGATATCTCGGCGTCTGCTTCGCTACTTGTACCAACGTGTGGCATGCGAGTAGTTTAGGATGTGCTGAATCCGATGGTGAGGTTAGTTTTTCGGTAGCTCCACGTCTTGGACCAGGGATATTGCCTGGAAGATACCCCTTGCAATAATTTTTTGATCACAGCGAACGTGTTAGACGTGGCTTCATATGCAACAACCATAGTAACGTCCATGCAAATACGCTCATACATATGTAAATCTACATGCATTCGCCGCCACATGGCGCGGATGCAGCTAGCTCGCTGTGTGTGTGTGTGTATCTCACTGACCTACACGTGTCTACCGTCGCAAGGTAGCTAGTTCGCTCGATCGCTGTGTATGTGTGTGTGTGTGTGTCTACTTACGAGTATGTGCGCACACCCTTGCCACTGAAAACAGAGCTGTCACGTCACTTTGCTTGCGATAGTTCTACAGCACTGAGTTCTATGGGGTTACGATTGCCCAGCATTCACAATGTGCATGTGCATACAGTGATGGAAACATGCTCGTAAACCACCTGGCACATCAGTTTCAACGGAGTAAAAGTCCTTCCGTCCGTAATGAATTTTGTGGACAGGGTAACTACCAAAACCTTTTGAGGTATCCTAATGAAACTTGGCATGTATGTGTATTAGGGGGTGAAGTTGTGCCTATCAACTTTTGGGTGCACATGCTCAAGGTCAAAGGTCAAAAGGTCAAGGTCAAATATGTAAAATTTCACTATTTCCACCATATCTATGCAATTCCTGAAGATATTTTCTTGAAACTTAGTGCATACATGTATTACACAATTAAGATTCTCTGGTGAAAGTTTGGGGTCATGAGGTCAAAGGTCAAAGGTCAAAGGTCAAAAGGTCAAGTAAAAATATTAGAACTTAACTTTTTTCTCTGTATCTTGGAAATTGTTCAAGGTATCTTCATGGAACATAGTATATATACATGTACTGACTGGCAGTGAATATCTAAAGAATTTAGGGTTCATGGGTCAAAGGTCAGGGGTCAAAGTTCAAGGGCAACACTTCAAAATTTTACTATTTCCCTCATATTTATGCAATGCCAGCAGGATTATCTTTTTTTTTATACCCCCGCCAAACGAAGTTTGAAGGGGGTATATAGGAATCAGCGGGCGGTCGGTCGGGCGGTCGGTCGGGCGGTCAGTCGGGCGGTCGGTCCGTTGCAAATCTTGTGCCGCGAACTACTTCCTCAGTTTTCAACCAATTCCCATAAAACTTGGCACAGATGTGTGCCTTGGGTTGTAGATGTGCAAGACGTATTTTTTGACAGTACCCAAAAGTACGTTGCCATGGTAACAGCATATTATGGGCAAAAATGGGTACAAATCTTGCGTCGCGAACTCCTCCCACAGTTTTTGATCAATTTTTATGAAATTAGGTATAGATGTTCATCTGAATATGTTAATGTGCAAGACACATATTTCCGCAGTGGCAAAAAGTGCGTTGCCATGGTAACGGCATGTTATTGGTAAAATATAGGGCAAAATGCTTCATGGCAAAACTGCTTCATTAGTGTTCTTCCAATTCTCATGGAATTCATATTGAATGTTTGTCTTAGGATATAGGTCAGCATGACACATTTCTTGACAGTTACAAAAAGTATGTTGCCATGGTAACACGCTCACATATTATGAGCCAAAATGATGGAAAATTTTGTGTTGCAAACTACTTCCTCAGTTTTTGCCCAATTTCCATGAAACTTGGTACAGATGTGTGCCTTTGGTTGTAGATGTGCAAGACGCATTTTTCGACAGTACCCGAAAGTACGTTGCCACGGTAACGGCATATTAATGGCAGAAGATCAAGGAAAGATCTTGCGGATTTAACTACTTCCTCAGTTTTTTGACCAAAGCTTATGAAATGTTGTTTTGACCAAAGCTTATGAAATGTTGTTTGGCGGGGGTATAACCAGTCGCTGTAGCGACATTTCTAGTTTACACTTGGTGTATGCATGTATAACCTAATAGAGATTCTCTGGAAACTTTCTTTTTTCTTCTTTTTTTTTTTTGTTTGCCTCAAAGGTCAAAAGGTCAAAGATCAAGGGAAAGTGCTGAACTAACTTTTTCCTCCATATCTCAGAAGTGGCTCAAGTTATCTTGAAACTTACTACATATTTATGCATGTTGTGCCTGACAGTGATTATCCTATGAATTTTAGGGTCAAAGGCCAGATGAAAATGGTAACAATGAACTTTTCATTATAGAAATTGCACTTTTTCTCCATACCTTGAAAATTACTCAATGCATAAACTATGAATGGGTCAAAGTCAAGTTAAAGTCCTTAAATCCCCAAGTACATGCTCTCCTATTCATACAATTAAACCTAGGTCAAGGAAGATGAACATTCAACACATTTGTGACAAACTTGTCATTTTAATATTTTGCCAATTTTGTGAAAATGTAATCACACATTGTCTACATGTACTATAGACCTATTAGGAGAATCGTGCATTATGGCGGAGGCATACCAGTCGCCTTAGCGACATTTCTAGTTTAATACTTCAATAGAAAAGTGCACTCACGATGCACGAGTTGCAGTCTTTCTCGCGATCTTATGCTGCATAACAGATAGGCCAAGGCTACACAACGCATCAGGCAAGTCGATTGTGAAGCGGTGGAAGGTACAAATACTGATTTTTATGACTGAACTTCCAATCGGCAAAAAAGGGCAAGCAAATGATTTCGGAAGCTATACTATTTTTTTGTTGTTGAGCTAATTCGACAGCTGAGCATGCGCAAACAGTGTTGGGTATTATTATTATTATTATTATTTATTCGACCAGGTAAAGAATATAGGATACATATCATTAAAGGTAGGGAATCCCATTTGCATGCCTTAAATGAAGAGTTGTATAAATACAACGGTATGTTGAAGAGAGTATCATTTTAGAAACTCCCATAAAGTATTGAAAGTGGAAGGTAACATTTAGTACATCTTTATTGACCGTTAGATTTTGAATTGAATTTTTTTGGGGGGCTCACCGTAAATTCCAGTACATTACTAGGCTACCTTTGCAGACTCATGCACTGCATGTGTGTCCATCATGTATATTTTGTGAAGAAAGTACATTTCTATATACATTCTTGCCACACACTCTATATGTTATTACATCAGCTCTTATACTTTTAGATTTGTGTTTATAGATAAAAAAATACAGAAGACTGCAACAAAAAGGCTTAAGTGTGGCTGACACACAGAACTACTGAGTAGTTGAGTTTTGTGCATTATTCAAATTGTAGATAACTGTTGACTTCCAAATTTCTCAGCAGTGGCCTAAACAAGTCCCCTCTGCATTTTTTGAGGTCTGTAAAAGGTATCCCCTACCTTTAACATCACAAACATGAAACAAAAACCAGAATGAACATTACAAAGGATACACTGTATTGTACGCGTTACACAAAATGAAAATGAAATGAATGGAGACTACAGTATAGCGCATGCTTTCGGTCGGGTGACACACGCTAGACATGATGGGATGCGTCGCGCTACTTTCTTGAGGCGATTTCGCATTCTCAAATAACACGTTAGTTCGCAAATTATCCCGCTATTTTGGAAATTTTATTCTGGTCACCTGGTCTAAACGCAAGTCCATTCTTTCTTTTAACACGAATTCCATGAATGGTTACGTCGGGCAAACATATGCATTATGCCACTTTAAAAATGAGAGAAGTGCCTAACCAACAGAGAAAAAAAAAGAGAGGTCGTTTATACCAATAGGCGTTTTCACATCAGCCCGATGTTTCCAAATAGCACGCTATTTTCTGACTTGGGAAATCAACCCAATCATGAAATAACGCGCTATTTGAAAATGTAAATACAAATTAGCGCGCTAATTTTATCGCTATGATCGAGAAAATTTCTCGAGTCCAACTCGGGAAATTTCCAAAATAGCGGGATAATTTGCGAACTAACGTGCTATTTGAGAATGTGAAATCGCCTCAAGAAAGTAGCGCGATGCATCCCATCATGTGTCACCCGACCGAAAGCGCGCGCAATACTGGTATACCCAACACTGTGTGCGCATGCTCAGCTGTCGAATTAGCTCGAAAAAATTTCGGGCTAATTCTCTTTGGGCTGATGTGAATAGGAAATGAAATAGCGCGCTAATTTGCGATTACGCGCTAATTTGGGATTGCGAAAAAATATCTCGAGCTTGGATTTTTATCGGGCTGATGTGAAAATGCCTTTTGTCTACATGAGCTCATTATGAGCTGGCTTATTGATTGACTCTGGACTTACATTTTGTTATGTAATTTTTTTGATATCATTCTTCAGTTTGAGATGTGCAGTAACTGCATCATCAAGATTCCAGTCAACCTCAGTACAACATGCAGATGAGCCACTGAGTAACAGCCCACAACCTGTCAAGTCAGATAATGAGTTTCGCATAGTTCTCAGGAGACTGGATGACATGGTTCGTCGCACAGGACGTATCACCAAAACACAACTCCTTCTTGTCTTTGATGAAGTTTGCAAACTGGGTAAGACAAGACTTTCTTCTAATCTTTGCTGTATGTATGTATGAGATCATTTAATCTTACGGGCTATGGAAATCCCAGATAATTATTCTGATAATCAAGATGGGTAACAAAGCTCACAGATTGTTAGCAGGAGCTAGCTAATTTCTAGAATAGTCCATGTTGATATGAATAAATTTTCCTTCTGTTTCAGTCTTTGAGAATTTCATAAAATTAGTTCATTATTTACAGTCTGGGCAATAGGCCGCCTAAAATGACTAAAAAGTATGTATTGCACTGCATTACTTCAAGATCAGTATCAAACTTTATCCCACTGTTACTACACCTAGGTACTGTGAAACCCAACCAAGCTCTCCTACTCATCAGGAGCTGTGGATCTCTCCTTCCTGAAGTCCCCCTGGAGGAGAGGACAGTTCTGGCATCCAACATCTGGGATAAGCTGAAGCAGTTAGGTTGGTGGACTAATTACTCTTCTCTGCTTATGATTGGTTTACATTTACATCTAGGACAGATGATTGTTGGAATCTTTACTAATTCTTACAATCACTTGCAATGTAATGGTTGGTGTTTACTGGTGAACTATGTACACTTCATCTGTTTTTGTTACACTGTGAGTGTATTGAGTGGCAATACATGTATTGACATTTTTTTTTTGAAAGTGAAACAGTATTACCATGTAACAACAGAAACTGTTGATTTACGTCTAAAATGGACATGTATAATGCATATGAAATGTGAAAGTAACCCTTTGATAACATGATTTCAATTGGGTAACAATAAAAATGTGAAATATTACCCAAAAAGGTATGCCAGAAGTATTGCAAACTTTGCGCATGCACAATCATGATAGCCATGTGATGTTTATTAATCTATTGTATACGTGTTTATCAGACCATAGCAGTATCCACCATGTGCGAGTCACAATATAACTGATCAGTGTACTGTACATTGTAAAATCGTTGCCAGAACGAGCTCAAAAGGAACATAGGAATGTCATAACAATCTTTTCTCCTTTTTTTTTATTGACACTGAGGGTAATGAGCAGAGTTCTTTTACAATGTATTCTGTACTGTTCCATGATTTTGCTGAATGACTTTACCTAGCTGCTTTTGATTATTTGTGAAGAACTGTATCAAACCTGTATTTGCATGATGCCTTAACCTTACTCAATTTCTTACTAGGTTCAATTTATGATGTCACCCACTACAATGCTCTGCTGAAAGTTTACCTCCAGAATGAACACCAATTTTCACCCACTGATTTTCTGGCCAGGATGGAGTCATGTGGGATTGAGCCAAACAGGGTAAGTGCCCGCCCTGTGTTATGTTCTCTGGAGTCAAACACAAATGAAAGGCAATTCTCCCTATGGCAGATAACTCTCTGAATCTGAATGCGTGTAGCGTTCTAATTTTTCTCTTTTTTTTATGCCTCCGCCACGAAGTGGTGCCGGAGGCATTATGTTTTCGGGTTGTCCGTCCGTCCGTCCGTCCGTCCTTCCGTCCGTCCGTCCACCCTTCCGTCCGTCCGTCCGTCCGTCCTTCCGTCCGTCCGTAATGAATTTTGTGGACAAGGTAACTATCGGAACCTGTTGAGGTATCCTAATGAAACTTGGCATGTATGTGAATTAGGGGGTGAAGTTGTGCCTATCAACTTTTGGGTGCACATGCTCAAGGTCAAAGGTCAAAAGGTCAAGGTCAAATACATAAAATTTCACTATTTCCACCATATCTATTGAATGCCTGAAGATATTTTCTTGAAACTTAGTGTATACATGTATTACCCAATTAAGATTCTCTGGTGAAAGTTTGGGTCATGAGGTCAAAGGTCAAAGGTCAAAAGGTCAGGGTCAAATACATAAAATTTCACTATTTCCACCATATCCATTGAATGCCTGAAGAGATTTTCTTGAAACTTAGTGTATACATGTATTACTCAATTAAGATTCTCTGGTGAAAGTTTGGGTCATGAGGTCAAAGGTCAAAGGTCAAAAGGTCAGGGTCAAATACATAAAATTTCACTATTTCCACCATATCTATTGAATGCCTGAAGATATTTTCTTGAAACTTAGTGTATACATGTATTACCCAATTAAGATTCTCTGGTGAAAGTTTGGGTCATGAGGTCAAAGGTCAAAAGGTCAAGTAAAAATATTAAAACTTCTTTTTTTCTCCGTACCTTGGAAAATTGTTCAAGGTATCTTCATGGAACATAGTATATACATGTACTGACTGGAAGTGATTATCTAGAGAATGTAGGGTTCATGGGGTCAAAGGTCAGGGGTCAAAGGTCAAGTGCAATACTTCAAAATTTTACTATTACCTTCATATTCATGCAATGCCGGCAGGGTTATTTTTTTACACTTGGTGTATGCGTGTGTAACCTAATAGAAATTCTCTGGAAAGTTTTTTTTTTTCTCTTTTTGCCTCAAAGGTCAAAAGGTCAAAGATCAAGTGAAAGTGCTGAACTAACTTTTTCCTCCATATCTCGGAAGTAGCTCAAGTTACCTTGAAACTTAGTACATATTATGCATGTTCTACCTGAAAGTGATTATCTTATGAATTTTAGGGTCAAGGGCCAGATGAAAATGGTAACAATTTACTATTCAATTCAGAAATTTCACTTTTTCTCCACACCTGTACCTTGAAAATTACCCAATGCCTAAATGTATGAATGGGTCAAAGTCAAGTTAAAGTCCTTAAATCCCTAGATACATGCTCTCTTATTCATCCAATTAAACCTAGGTCAAGGAAGGTGAACATTCAACACATTCGTGACAAACTTGTCATTCCAATATTTTGCCAATTTTGTGAAAATGTAATCACACAGTGTCCACATGTACTATCTAGACTTATTGGGAAAATCATGCATTATGGCGGAGGCATACCAGTCGCCAAAGCGACATTTCTAGTTTACCTTTAATTCTTGGGATATAAACTACCAGTTATGAATGTGTGATGTGTAAATGTACACTTTTATGCATATTGAACGGCAAAGTACTAGCTAGTATTTGTAGATCGTATAAAAATCTATCATAAATTTGCGAATAACAGTTATTTTCTAATCTGGAACTTTACATTTGATAAATGGGATTCTTCTGTGAAGCGGCCCAATGCTGGGCCGATGATGCCAAACAACAAAATTATGAAAAATATCCATAGATGAAGGACTTGACGTGGGTGAAGTTCCCAACAGACAAAGTTCAGCATAGAGTGTGGAAAAATTTGCTTTGCAGGAAAGACCACTTTGACCTGAAGTCAAACTCGCGTATTTGTTTGAGACATTTCCAGAAAGCAATGTACGATCAAAAATCGTAAACTTCGTAAGATCTTTGGTACCATTTTCCAGAACCGCAAAACTGGAAGTATACGTCCCAAAAGTGATCGATCAGATATCAGTATCGTGAGGTGTTATCGCTTGATATCAGCTATATGCAATAGGGAGAATTGTAACTCTCCACCTATATGGAGACAGCTATCCATATTGAAGTGCGTCTAAGTCCATGTGGCATGGTGGTCAGAGTATACAAGTATGTTTTCAATAAGATAATTTTGGCATGAATAAGAGGAATTCAGGTAAAACAAAGATATCAGACCCACCTTAGTTAACACATAACTCTTCCTTTTTATTACACTTATACACAGGAATATGGAAAAGTGATTGTAGAATTTCCCTGGAAGATTGCCGACTGGAATTTACCTTGGTGACTTGTTCTTAGTTTCTTGCACCTTTCTCTTATTATACCTCTGTCTAAAGACAATGGGCAAGGCTAGAATTTGGTTAATAAGTCAGTATGTGTGCATGGCTTTCTATCTGTCACTTGCTATGTAACCATTATATTTTCAGAACTTTGTGGTTAATTTGACATTAAACCAAGATGAAAGGGCGGTGAGTTGGCTCAGTCGGTAGCGCGTCTGCCTCACGATCACGCGGCCCGGGTTCGAACCCGAGTCTAGACTGAGCAATGTTGTGTGTAAACATACCGTCCCCTCTAGCAAGAGGCAAAACACTCTGTCCCTCGGATAGGACATAAAATGGAGGTCCCGTGTATGAGAGAGTCGCAGCTCATGCACGTAAAAGATCCCGCTTCATTCATTCATCGCAAAGAGCAGGGTGTCTAACCCGGTGAAGTGGTCCCACCCCACATCCAACTGGACCCCATGGAAGACCAGCTTAGTGTAGCTGAATATGGGCTATCCAGCCATCTTCACAGATGGAAAATGAACAACAACAACAACAACAACATGAATTGAAACAAAGCAAAAGAGAATCCAAGAAATACTCCCGCCAAGGTCACAAGAGTAAGGCCTATAGAAGATATGAAATGTCACAATTCCATGCTTGGACTTTAGTCATGTGTTGCAGTGGATCAGAGAAACATTCACTTGCAAAAAGATATCATGATATGATATTTTGTTCAAATCACAGTAAGCTTCGTGTGTGTGTGTGTGTGTGTGTGTGTGTGTGTGTGTGTGTGGTAAGTATGACTTTGCATATCATGACACCAAACCCTTGTGTGTCTACCTATTCATTGAGATTCACATTTTGCTAATATTCAAGTATTATGACTGGGCCCTATTTTATGAAGAGTCGAAATTGATTTTAAAGTTGATTTCAACTGTAAGTCTATGGCAGCCTGCGTGGTAAGGAAATTTTAAATCAATTTTATCTTTTGATAAAATGGGGTCCTGGGCCCTGTTTTATGAAGAGTTGAAATTGATTATATAGTTGATTTCAACTGTATGTCTATGGCAGCCTGTGTGGTAAGGAAATTTATAATCGATTATATCTTTTGATAAAACGGGGCCCTGGTCTAGTAGTAAGTCACATAATGTGTATAAATGTTTTACTTCTGGCCTGGTGGTTCCTACATAGATAACCTACCAGCGACTGATCAGTGCTTACTGTCTGCAAGGTGACATTCAGGGTGCTACCAAGATTTTGGAGTTCATGAAATCCAAAGATCTTCCAGTCACAGAGGGTATCTTCAATTCTCTCATCACAGGTCATGGAAGAGCTGGGTAAGTTCACCTGTGGGCTTTTTTCCCCCTCCAGCATTTGACACAATTATATTGTAAATTATTACCTATATATGGCAATTTTACTTGGCAATTGCAGTTGATATTTTGATTGGTCGGGAAACCACCAGTTTCCGGTGGGCAATAGTAGTGGGTATTTTTCTTCTTCCAGGTTTCGCCATTAGCTTTACATGTAAACACTTTGCACAAATCACCAAGAGAAAATATGCGCAAACTGCTAGCATCCGGGCACTTGAACTCCCGGTGTTGAAAATTTGCTGTTGATGAAAGTTTCTCTTGGAGATGTTTCACAACAAAGGGCTAATTTTCATATGTTAAAGGGTGTGTACTGGTTCTGGTTGAGGTGAGGATTTAGCTTTTAACGTTTTGCGAGATATTCAGAAACCACTCTATGAGATGTCAAGGAGCATGCAATTCTAAGGGGTATCAAAAGTTTATTTGATAAAAATCAGTTTTGAAATGGCTGAGATATCCAAAAACAAGGTGAAACAAAGGGATCCTAGTAAAAGGCGTGGCCTGTCGCCTTTCATTATTATCACTTTTTTTGGGTTTTTCAGCCATTTATAAACCAATTTTCATCAAATAAACTTTGAATCCTCCTCAAAATTGCATGCTCTTTCATATTTCATAAGAGGTTTCTCATTATCTCACGTAGGAATGTTCAAAACATGAATCCCCACCTCAACCAGTACTGTGCAGTCCCTTTAACACGTAAAATTAGAGTACGATCGCTGCACCGTGTGTAGGTATGTGTCTGACTGTGTGCGTTGGCTGGTCCATGCACAGCATACCTGAGTTTCGTGACAGAAGGCAGATTCCCACGTTAGCACGTAAAAATAGAGGACGATTGCTGCAACAGTGTGAACTGGCTGTTAAGCGCCACAGGAAGTTTGTTTCCGTAAATTGGAAAGTTTACATTGTAATGATTTAAGTTACTGCTCAAGATACCTAAAATGGGTAATGATAAGGATATGGACTGTCTACCTATACTTGTGGGGGATACAACATTAATTCTATTGATTGACAAATTGCCCTACATTGACGTACATCAATTCAGTGCTTATTAATGTTGATGTAGGGCAATTTATCAATCAGTTGCAATGAAAACATCTTGACGGAAGAATTTCATGAATTTGAATAATACAATTCTAGATTGGGCAATAAATGTCGAATCCCTCAAAAGTAGACAGTCCATATTATTGTAAAATGGATTGCATTTCTGTGAGGGAAAATTTCAAGTTTGATATTTTGATTGGGTTGAATTCAAATCAACTTTTATATTTGATATTGAGATTTTTGTGTATCCCTTTACCCTTTACATCATTGTGTGTGTAAAGAAATATATGTGTATGTATGTATAATAATATATATATATATATATCGCTTTGGTGACAACACCTTGTATCTGCAATTTTGGTTAAAATGACTTATTTGGATTAATGGTCAAATAATGGGTTAAGTAATGTCCTGTCCAAATCCCAACTGTCTTACTCCAAAAATGAAGCCACCATGGCATGTCAAAGGAAAGGCTATCACATTCGCCACAGTGCTTTGGCCGCCATGTTTTTTGGCTCTCCTGAACATTTGACATTTTTTAGATACGAGGTCTTGTCACCCCAGCGACGATATATATACACACACACACACTTATATAGATGTATAGATATAGATATTGTTCTACAGATAAATGCTGCATGTAAATGCTGTTCATGATATATATGTACTATATATGTTGAATAAGTAATCATTATGAAATGAAATGATTACATCCTGATCTGTGACTTTTACCAGAATGCAAAAATACTTCTTTTTTCGGGGGGGGGGGGGGGGGGGGAGGGGATTGGCCCATTTTTTATGGCATTATGCTTTTAATAGAGTGCTTTGCTCAAAATATTGGGTGTGTTGATATTGTTACTTTTGTCCTTCTAATTGTCAGAGATCTGGAAAATGCGAAGAATATCCTGAATGTGATGAGGTATGTATAACAACATATATATTATGTTAATTGTGTGTGTGTAAAACAAGGACACACATACGAACTTTACATTTAAACCCAGGACACACAGAAAACCAAGGATGTCCTCGGTATGCAGACCATTCCAAACAGTCTGCTTTTGAATGCCTTTGGATGTAGGGGTACATGCTTGTAGGTCCTCGATTAGCATTATTGTAATAAGTCCTCGGTTGGATGGTAATAATATACGAATGAGTCCTCGGTTGACAAGAGTCCTACATATTACGCAGGTCCTCGGTTATGTGGTAAAATTCTTATGGGTTAAACAGGTCCTCGGTTTCCACCATAGACGTGTATGTGTGCTCGTGTGTGCTTGTTTTTATGCGGTTCTGTTAAACCTCTGTAATTGAGGTAACAAGCATTGATTAAAGCCTGTTATCACTTCAGGGAAGCTCTCAATTGCAACTCTTTAGGTTATGATCAAAAGTGTTGTAAAGACATTTAGCTGTTGGCAAAAGTCATGATTTACACAACTGTCCAATACCAAATATTAGATAACTAGAGTACTGTATTTTCAATAGCAGCATTTATAATACCGTTTATATAGCCTTGTGCAATCAGGGAAAGGAACCTAAAAAAAAAAGAAAAAAAAAAAGAGTTTCCAACAAATAAGTGGGATTTTTAAACCTGAACTTAAAAATCATGCATGACACACAGCCCATGCAGGAAGTAGATATCATATTATATAATCAGCTATCATTCAGTTTAACATTAAAGATAATTACAGAAGTAATCAAATCCAATAGAACTTTCTTTATAGCCTCATGTATTCAGTCCTAGTTGAAGATTTTTTTTTTTTTTACTCAAGCAAGGTTGTTTCTTCATCGTTTCAGTCCTGGCTAGAGAGATTTTTATATCTTCAGTGAATTTGTCACTGAACTTCCATTCCCTTGAGAACGGCGAGAACATGCTTGCCGAAACGTCAGGATTGGGTATGCCCTTTTCAGGGCCACACACTTACCCTAGAAAGAATACATGGTTCACCATGAAACCTTCTACCACTCACTGAACTTCCCTGCAAGACAATTGCTTTGCTGAATGATATGTACAGTGCTCGTATACGTGATATATGGATTTGTCAATTCATTGCTGTTTCTCACATGTGAGAAAATTTACATGGGTGGATGTTCTTGTAATAGGAGTTGAAATTCTCAATATATTTTGCAATTAATACAATGCCTTATAAATGCAGGTTTTGATACCAGTTAGAATTCTACAAGAAGTTTCTCCCACTGAAAATTATTTTCTAATTTTTTATTTCTGATCTATTGTCTTGTTATCAAGGCATTGAAAAACATACTTTCTGGAGAACAGTTTCATTTTGATATCTACACTGAAATACTGATAGTAATGTTTACTGACACTGTGTTATGGTGCTAATTATGTGCCAGAAGTAAAATATTGCTGTTTTGTTGAGAAAGGTTAAGATACTAAAGATGTGGTGTTAATCTCATTGTATGTAAACAGAATCTGATCTGCACATTTTGTATTTGAAATAGTCAGATCTATAAAGTGTATAATGGTGCAAAGCCAGTAAGATTTTCACCATGTGTCCTACAGACAACCCTACCTCAATATTTGTACACTTCAAGCTAAGTTATTCCTGCTTCTCAATGCATGCTTTTTATTGCAGGAGTGTTGGACTTGAGGCCAGCTCAGACACTTACACAGCACTGATGTGTGCTTATGCAGAGAAAGGAGATGTAGAAAGCATAAATGAGGTAAGACTTTATCATTGCTGATTTTATAATATATCATGTAAATCTGTTATAGATAGATTTGTCCATCAGATAATCATTGGTGTGATGTGTTCTTGATTAGGAATCAGTGACAGTTGGATGTTCAGGTTAATTGGTGATAGAGATAACAGCAGAATCATTCTAAGGAACATATTAAGAGGACAAAGTTTAAGTATGTATTTTTTTTTAAATGTTTATCAGTAGAAAAAAATACTGCAGCAACTTATTCTTTTTCTGCAGCTCATGTATGAAATATGACTCAGAATTTATTTCACACTTGGTCTGGTTAATATCACAGCTGCTGTGAAACATGAATGAATTGGATACAGCTTTGTGTTGAGAGTTTTATTACTCAACATTCTAACATTAAATGTGGTGACCTCTCGTGTATTTCCAGTAAAATGGAGACTCATTCTGCAATAGATATATCAGATTCCTTGTTATTAGAAACTTGTGTAGTTAAAGGTGAAACAGGTGTTGGTATGAGTAAGTTTCATTTGTTGTTGTTGTTTTTCTTTTTGTAGCTGTCACAGGAATTAGAGTCTTCTTCACAGAGTTTATCAGGACGGTGCTATCTGGCTGTTGCATACAGTTTGACAACATCTGGACATGGTCAACATCTTTCTCAGGTATTACTTGTGCTCTCTTGGTAAACTGTTAGTCTTGTTTGTCTTTTAATTTTCTCAATTTTAAGTGATTTATGAGAGAATTATCTACGTACGAGGGTATTTCTGCATGTTAGTGTCCTTGAATGAATGAGGTAAGACTATACTCGCTGCCAGCAGCATCAGGCCCAAGTATGTAAAGCATTGCATAAAAAAATGTTCATTACACAAACCTGATTTCATGGCCAACACATTATGTGATGTACGATTCTCACATGTAGAGTTTCTAAGAATGTTTGATCTTACCTTTATGAACTGTTAAAGATGTTTGATTGTATACATGTAGTCGCTTGGTCTCTTGATGTGGTTAATTTTTAGCTCACCTGAGCCAAAGGCTCAAGTGAGCTATTTGCGATCGCCCTTCGTCCGGCGTCCGTCGTGCGTCGTGCGTCGTCCGTCGTGCGTAAACTTTTTACATTTTCATCTTCTTCTTGAAAACCCCAAGACCGATTTTCATCAAACTTGGCAGGTAGCATCCCTAGGGGGTTAGGAACTCAATTATTTAAAAATGGGCACCATGCCCCACCCAGGGGGCTCCCAGGGGGGCCCAAACCCCCCAAAATTAAGGAATCTGTAAAAATCTTCTTCTCTAGAACCAGAAGTGATAGAGCTAAGTTAATACTATGAGTTAGTACATTGATGACTGTAGTTTCAAGTTTGTTCATGGCAGAATCAGGGGTGCCCCCCTTGGGACCCAGGGGAGGGGGGTGGGGAGGGGTCCTAATGGGGCCTAAATTATACATTTTCATCTTCTTCTTGAGAACCCCATGACCAATTTTCACCAAACTTGGCAGGTAGCATCCCTAAGGGGTTAGGATCTCAATTTGTTATAATGGGCACCATGCCCCACCCAGGGGCCCCAGGGGGGCCAAACCCCCCAAAATGAAGGAATCTTTAAAAATCTTCTCTAGAATCAGAAGTTATAGAGCTACACGTAAGATAATACTATGAGTGAGTACATTAATGACTGTAGTTTCAAGTTTGTTCATAGCAAATCCAGGTGTGCCCCTCTTGGGGGCAGGGGGGGGGGGGGGGTTGGTTGGGAAGGTCCAAATGGGGGCCTGAATTGTACATTTTCATTTTTTTTCTGAAAACCTCATGATGGATTTTCGTCAAACTTGGCAGGTAGCATCCCTAGGGGGTCAGGATCTCAATTTATCAAAATGGGCACCATACCCCACCCAGAGGGCCCCAGGGGGCCCCCAATCCCCCCAAATTAAGGAATCTTAAAAAATTTGGGCCCTTATTGTACATTTTCATCTTCTACTTGAGAATGCCTGGTCAAATTTTAGTAGAGCTGTGAATAATTTAGATTAGTGACTGCGTGAAAGGTGAACTTGCGATACTCAGGTGAGCGCTAGACCCGCGGGTCTCTTGTTCTGAAATGTCTGCATTCAGTGATGTTTCAAAGCTGTGCAGTTTTAGTGACCAAGATAAAATAGTAATGATGATTAAAAAGACAACATTGTTCAGCCTGCCATCATTCCTACCACAACAGTTAAACTCACTAAAGATGCCGTAGCAGTTGGTGACTGTGCATGTTTTACTGTCAGTCTCATTATTCTGTCACAATGATGTGTTGCTTTCATGTACATTCCTTTTAGTGTTAATCAGTATAATGTCATGTATTTGATTTTCAGATACTGGAGAAGATTAACATAAATGCAGCATACATTCCAGGTTTGTATCTGTGTAAGATAATATGTGATACATGCCTGACAGTCAAGTGTTAACAGTCAGGTTAGGATATTTGGAGGATATTTATTAACATTAATTCATACATTCCATGGAACAGAGGAATGCAGCCCTCATTCATTTATACATTCTGTGACTGAAATCTGCCACATGCCATGTGATGTGCCTTATTCAGCAGCCTGAGTGTGTCTCTAGAGATTATCTTTATCTGATTGAGAAGAGAGTATGACCCTATGACCCCGTTTACAGTGCGAGGCTCGGCCGCAGCCGAGCCGCGGCCGAGCCCGCCTTCATTTCAGTGTAAACGCGCAAAAGGCCAAATGCGGGGCCAAAATTGGCCTCGCATTTGGCCACACTCTGGGGGTGGTCTCGGCTGCGGCCGAGCCGCAGCCAAGCCCGGCCTTTTCTCAGTGTAAACGCAAACTGGGCCAAATGCGCGGCCAATTTTATTCTGGCTTCCAAACCCTCTGCCCGTACTATTTCGTTATTCAGGATATTAACCCCCTCAACGTCGAAAACTAGTATAGTTTAAGGTGGTTTTGTCCTGCAAAGGATTTTTCCTTCGGCAAAGGCCTTTGCCTGAACGGTGACTTTGTCACCATGGAATCCAGTTGGCAAAGGGTCTGAAAACCAGACTATACCAAATTGCGTTTGTTTACAAGCAGAGCGCCACTACGACAAAATATTGAAAGGTTTGAATTAAAAGCGCGGCCGAGCCCGGCAGTGTAAACAGACAAAATTGCGGGGCTCGGTCCCGCAATTGAGGCTGGGCTCGGCCGCGGCTCAGCCGCGGCTTAGCCCAGCCCCGCACTGTAAACAGGGTCAAAGTCCTTTCTAGTCTTTCTTGACTACATGAAAATGTTGCATACTATTTAACATGTTAGATGCTTAGACTGGGTAGTCAGTGCTTATTTAACCTAGCAAGTGAGCCCAGTATGATTAGTCATCCCAGTGAAACCAGTCAATATTCTACATGTATCATTTACAACCATGTTTGTGTATACATTGAACGTTTGTGTCCTTTGTCATTAATCCATTTTACCTAGCTGATTAAATCTTTAAAGGGAAGATAAACCCCAAGAACAATGTGGATTGAGTGAAAGCAGCAACATTAGTAAAACACATCAGTGAAAGTTTGAAGAAAATCGGACAATCGATGCAAAAGTTATGAATTTTTAAAGTTTTGGTGTTGGAACCGCTGGATGAGGAGACTACTAGAGGTTATGACGTATGAGTGGACTACAATATCAAGAAAATATAAAGAAAATACTACAAAAATCCATTTTTCATGAAAATTACAAATTCCATCAACTTGATATTGACATATGTTAAGGGTAGCAATTATTCCCCCTGCTTTCTGAAAGCGGTTGGGCCACTGCTCTTTCATAATTCTAGAAAAGTGAATTTTTGTTGAATATCCTTTATATTTTCTTTGTATTGTTGTCCACTCATACGTCATATCCTCTAGTAGTCTCCTCATCCAGCGGTTCCAACACCAAAACTTTAAAAATTCATAACTTTTGCACCGATTGTCCGATTTTTCTCAAACTTTTACTGATGTGTTCTACTAATGTTGCTGCTTTCACTCAATCCACATTGCTCTTTGGGTTTACCTTCCCTTTAAATACAAACATGCACCTTCACATGACTAAATCATTGATGTCTTTTGTTCCTAGAACTTGGTATTCTGGGTTGTTGTTTTTTTTCTGTAGGTGAAGGTGCAGTTGAAACTATTGTTGATGAAAGCTGCCTCAAGTTTATCCTCAAGATTGCAGTATTTTCTATTTGAGATTCCAACTATCATTAATAATGAAGCATATCAAATGCTACTCATAAAGCCTATATTCCTTGACATCATTATGTACTTCCTGTGCTATCAATGAAAATGAAAATATACAGATACTCTGCTACCCCTTTTATTGTCATATTTTGTCATGTGAACATTCATTTTTTTTTTTTGGGGGGGGGGGAGGGATGAGACTTTGTGGAATACGGAGCTTAAGATTTGTGGCGTGGACATTTGAGACGACGCTTGACCTGGATGTTCTCCTTTTCCCTGCATCGTGCTGAAAAGTAGCTTTAGATTACGCTGAGACGCAACCTATAAAAAATAAAATGGCGCCCCCATATGATCAGTGCATGAAATAGCTCTCTATGTCGTGAATTGAGCGGACTTAAAAATTGCACAGAACGCGTAGTGAAAACTCAGACGACGCGAGCTATGAATAGATTGACATTGATACGCGATTTTGTGCATGCTCAAAACAGGTTTTTTTTTCCCTCTGAACGTCCCCGTTACGAAAATCTAGAGCTCCCCCAATTTCTAAGTTTCAAGACGTAAATGTATTTTTATATTTTTTTAAGGTTATATAGCAAAAGTATGTTGTAATCCATGAGGACTGGGATTGTAGTTCATTTTGCATGGAGTGTATTTGTCCCATTTTTTCCTCCTAAAAAAAGAATAATTCAAACCTGAAGGAAAGGCTGATTAAGCTTATATATATTTCATTACACTATTTTTCTTTGTAGTAAATCATTTGAAAGCAAAATGTTGTGACTTGTCAACTCTCTATGGTCCAGATGCCATAAACTTGGCCCTAAGCCTGATGACAAAGGGTGAGGTTGCTGCAGCCTTTGAGATTGTGAAACTCTTTGAAAACATCCGACCAGAGGTAGCTTCTGAGCCTCTCAATCAGGGGAGCTTCTTCATTGACCACGCTGTAGAAATGATGCTGGTGGGTACTGTCATCACAAACTTGAGTTTACCACATACTATCAATCCTTTGCACATACCTGTAGACACGAAATACTCTTACATGTGTGCATATTGATACTTTTCAGTGATACTGTGTTTTTGTACATACAGTGGACTCCACTATAACGAAGTCCTCAGGACAGGCAGTTTTCTTTCGTTATATCAAAATTTTGCTATAACTTAACAAATAAACAGTAAAAATACATAGAGCCGATAATATTGCAGCCTGAATTTTTATTTCATTGTAACTGGAATTTTGTTATAACCATGTTTGTTATAACTGGAGTACACTTCATAGTTGTTTACTGTATTTCAAAGATAGGTTAATACTCCTTGCTGCCCTTGAAAATCTTGTCATCTCAATGTCACATATCTTCATAGCCTCATGAAGAGCTCTTCCGTTACCTGGATGAGATGAAGTCGTCTGGTCTGCACTCCACTCCTTACATTGTTGCTCTTCACTCCACTCTGCGCAGAGCCAACAAGACTGGAGGTGAGTCTGGGTAAAACATTGTAGATTACATTCATGTCATCTCTAGTCAAATTGTATTAAAAATACCTTACTTGGTTGTAGATCATCTGGATGGACAATTGATTTAATCAAATGCAAAATATAGTTATAATTCGGTTCCATGACATTTGCTCCAGCGACAATTGCTCCCATGTGATATCTGGCATAGTAAGCTAAACATAAATTTACCTACAAACATAACCCTAATCCTAATCCTCACATCAAACTAGACATAATCCCTATAACAACCCTAATCCTAAGTTCTGGAGAAAATAAGACTGGAGCAATTGTCGCAGCAGCAAATGCGTTGTATCACCATATGATTATACCCCCACATACACAAAGTGTATGAGGGTGTATATAGGAATCAGTGTTGCCCTAACTTTTCAATTTGTAGTTCATATGTTAGCAGATGACCCATTTTTGTAGAAGGGGTAATCATTGCTATGATTAAAAAACAGATATCTAATATTCAATTTTATTGCTGACATGCATTCTTTAAATGATTTTTTTTTAGGGGTACTGTTGTCAAGATTAAAGAAAATGAGCATATTTAGATATTTAAATATCATGCAGAAAGGGTGAATTTTTTAGAAAGTGGACTTTCTGAGTCTTTGTTGAAAGCTGCAATTTGAAGTTCCTTGCTCTGATAATTTCTGTGTCACTAATAATCTTTTTACAGATTATGCATTTGAGATCATGAAGAAAATGGTTGAAGAGGTAAGTAATTCTTCTATATTTTACAGATCATAGGGTCTATTTGTGCTTTGTGCACTCTCAAAATGATTGATTTTGGAATGCTTTTTGAAGTATAGATGTAGCCACCTATTTTTGTCAAAAGATGACATTCTGTGATTTCTTTGTAATCATTTTATGAGTCATAAATTTTGCAACAAAATTGTCTTTTACATTGTGTTTTGTTATTGATTTCTAAGGTGTTAAATGATTGCTCAAACTCATACTAAAGAATGCTTAAAGCATGATGTTTGATGATTACAGGGCATTCCAGTGAGATCTCACTACTTCTGGCCTCTCTTGGCAAGGCATCAGGCTTCAGGAGACAGAGATGGTAAATCACTCACATTCCTTTCACTCTCATTGAGTTATTCTTTTCTTCCTTGCTGTGTGATATATTCAGACTGTGAAAATTCATGACCGATGCTGGTTTCGAGTAGCTTACTAGGCTACTTCAGGCAATCAGGCATCACTCTTGTTGAGTAGATTCTACCTTATGAAGTGAGAGGCATTCTTCTGCAGAGGGTATACATAGGCTAGTCACCACTAACATATTTATTTTGATGGAGGTCATAACATACTGGTCAAAAAATCAAATGAGTAAGTCCTTTCCAGGTCCATAGTCATCCTGGAACGATATCTACATGGTGGTAGACTGCAAACCAATGCAGCCTTAACGACTCACAATGGCTAGTCTACAGGAAACATTAATCTCGGTCAAACTCCAATAGAATACCTCAGAGTTGGCAACATTCAACTTCAAAGTATTTGACTTGACCCAGTTAATACCTTCAACACCAGCTTCAAGTCTTGAATAAAAGTGATTGATCCATCTGACTTGATTGAAAAAACAACAACACACAGTTAGGTATAGTGTGAATGGCATAAAGAGACTTTACGTCGATATAGGGCAATTTGTCAATCAGTTGCAATGAAGAGACCTTATTTTTTCATTGAGTTGCAACACTACCGTTCTTAAAAAAAAAAGAAAAAGGAAAAGTAGTTCCTTTCTTTACATTGTATATTATGGTCTTAACATCAACAATGTATAATTGCACTGTGTTGATGCATGTTGTTGTTGTTGGGTTTGTTGTTGTTTTTGTCTGTGCTACTGAAGTTTTGTACTTACTGGCTGGCTGGCTAGCATGTTAATCTGAGCTTGAAACCTATCTTCAGATCTCTGATTTAAAATGTGTTTTTATGCCTCCGCCACGAAGTGGTGCCGGAGGCATTATGTTTTTGGGTTGTCCGTCTGTCCGTCCTTCCGTCCGTCCTTAATGAATTTTGTGGACAGCGTAACTAAAAAACCTTTTGAAGTATCCTAATGAAACTTGGCATGTTTGTGTATTAGGGGGTGAAGTTGTGCCTATCAACTTTTGGGTGCACATGCTCAAGGTCAAAAGGTCAAAAGGTCAAATGCTTAAAATTTCATTATTTCCCCCATATCTATGCAATGCCTGAAGATGTTTTCTTGAAACTTAGTGTATTCATGTATTACCCAATCAAGATTCTCTGGTGAAAGTTTGGGGTCATGAGATCAAAGGTCAAAGGTCAAAAGGTCAAGTAAAAATGTTAAAATTTCACTTTTTTCTCCGTATCTTGGAAATTGTTTGAGGTATCTTCATGGAACATAGTATGTATGCATTTACTGACTAGCAGTGGTTATCTAGGGAATTTGGTGTTCTTGGGGGTCAAAGGTCAGGGTCAAAGGTCAAGGGCAATACTTCAAAATTTTACTATTTCCCTTATATTTATGCAATGCCAGTAGGATTATTTTCTTTAACTTGGTGTATGCATGTATAACCCAATAGAGATTCTCTGGGATTTTTTTTTTTTTTTTTTTTTTTTTGCCAAGAAGGTCTAAGGTCAAAAGGTCAAAGATCAAGTGAAAGTGCTGAACTTACTTCTTTCTCCTTTTCTCGGAAGTGGCTCAAGTTATCTTGAAACTTAGTACATATTTATATATGTTCTGCCTGACAGTGATTCTCTTATAAATCTTAGGGTCAAAGGCCTGATGAAAATGATAACAATTTATTGCTCAATACAGAAATTGCACTTTTTCTCCATACCTTGAAAATTACTCAATGCATAAATTCATTAAAGGGTCAAAGTCAAGTTAAAGTTCTTAAATCCCCAAATACATGCTCTCCTATTCATCCAATTAAACATAGGTCAAGGAAGGTGAACATTCAATACATTTGTGACAAACATGTCATTTTAATATTTTGCCAATTTTGTGAAAATGTAATCACACATGTACTATAAACCTATTAGGAGAATCACGCATTATGGCGGAGGCATACCAGTCGCCATAGCGACATTTCTAGTTAACAATAAGACACTTTGTGTAAGGAGACTGTAAAGACAGCAGTCACTAGAAGAGCTGTCTATCTTACCATCCACTAGGTATCCTGCAGACTCTGAAATCAATGAATGAACTGAATGTGGATCCGTCGTCTGAAACATACACCAGGTACATCTTGCCTGTCTTGGGAGATTCCTTGGAAGCCATCAAATCAGCTTTGGCTGTAAGTACAACACATTTAGCTCACTTATTGAAGATAGGAAGAGAAATTGTAATCTTATGTCATCAAAATTCAGTGATATTTGCTAATGCAGGAGGATGATTTTCTGGATTTTATTCACAATTCTAGATTTATGTGAAATTTATCTGACAAGGCAGTATAGGAATTTCATTGAATATCTGTTCATTGAAGGGTATCTCTTCCCCCCCCCCCCCTTTTTTTAACGTCAGTACTTAAAAATCACTGGACATCAGTGAGATAGATATGTGACAGTGGACAACATTAAGACTCTTTTCTACCTCTTCTTTTAGCATTGCCTGAAGAAATTTGTTAGATGAACCTTGCAACATGAGAATCAATGCAGGTCCTGTCTTCTTAATAATATTGATCAGAAGTCATTTTGCTCTTTGATGAATAGTTGTGTTGAGGAATTATTTATTGAGAATGATTGTGACCATCACATTTACTGTTTAGGAACTTGGAGTGACAGTGGACAAGAGTCTCTTGACTGCAATCTGCCGCAGTGAAGTCAAGTATGACCGACTAGACAGTGTTGTCACCCTCAGTAAGTGGCAGATTATCACAACCATCATGATAAGAGTAAGATTGTGGGCAAATTACATGTATTTATTTCCATTCTGCACTTTTGATAAATCCTGGTCATCATCAATAACATTATTCATCATCAATAATGCATGTACAATCATCAAAAAGTGCAGAAGACACAAATAAGTCATATGAGCGAACACAAATCTTATACTGGTTTGTGAATTGGTTTTATACATGGAAACTCACATCTACAGAGTCAAGATCTTACGTTCATATCACGTGGCTTCAACACCTGAATCACTGAATATTGGCACTAAACACGCACCTGTATTATGTGGGCTATCACTTCACGTGTCCCGGCTTAGGGATTCACAACGCATGTCTTGATGTTGTTCTCGTCACATACAATCCCCTGATATGATAGACAATGATTAAAAAGCCCAACCCATGCATTTGACCACCAGCAAACCAAACTAGAGTTCGTGACGGCATTGATGTGTTGGTAGAAACCATGTGCTCACATTATTCACTGCAGATTTGTATTGGACCTGCTGGGGCCTGGATGAGGTGTAAAGTACATGTATACATATCATGCGTATACAAGTTGATATATTACAGATCGCGTCACTTCCGTACCTGGTTATGAAATTGTGGGGGGGGGGGGTTCAAAACCCTGCTGCGCCCATGGAAAAAAAAAAAGCAACTTTGACTTGTTTGATGGAAATAATATGTATTCACACAAATGTGGACATAAAATTGTATCTTCGACATAGCCAAAATTCAACATGTAAATTTCGACTTGTGAAAGATTCTTTTGACAAAATAAGTAAAGAGAAAATTGGGACTTTTCTGGAGCTTTGACTTGGCCGAGTTTTCAACTTGTGCAAGGCCGACTTAGGCAAGATTGACTGTATACTGTAAAACAAGGAATTTTCGCGTGCACTTTAATTTCGCGAATTTCTCGAGCGCCAAGATTCGCGAAATTAAAATGCACGCGAAAGTCCATGTTTACATTATATGCATTGAACGCCAGTGGCACTTCGCGAAAATTTCATGCCACGAAAAAGGCTGTCGGCTCCAATTCGCGAAAAATTCATGCCGCGAATATATCATGTTTTACAGTACTACAATGTATTACATGACTGTGTTTTTGTCTGTATTTAGCTTTAATATCAATTTCAATTTCAATTAATTTTCATATATCTCAATATAAAATGTAACAATATTTAAAGATGATACATAATATCCAGCTTTAATTGGTTGCTTTGACACGATAAAAGAAAGTGTGGTGCTTGTTGCTGTTTTTGTTTTCTGCCAACTTTGAATTACTTTTACTTCTTCAGTTGAGGATTACAAGGACTTGATTGATATTCCCCTTATCCGAGCCAGTCTCATCTCAAGCTTCAGCAGGTGAGCCCTCTTTAGTCCATTTAAAGTACAATCAGTGTGTCATCCATGTTTATAACAGCTCTTTGACCAACAAGTATTATGTTTATATGACTATATCTGTGTGTACTTCATTCTAGCAGGGTAACCACAGGAAAGGCTTAAATATAGTCTCTAAATGACATTGATCCATGGTACCCTCTATAATCTCAGAGCAAGCTATGTGTACATATGAATAAGGAGATAAAAATAGGTGTACTTTGAAGGGTGATTGGAACTTAGCTATTTGAATGTTTTTTTGTCATCTCTTCTAGGAATCCTCAAGTGAAGCCTATGGTTCATATATGTAAACACATGATGGAGAGACTGGAATTTGTGGAGGATAGTACCATTACCAAGGAGGGTAGGTCATCTCACGATCTGTATCACAGACTGTGTTTTAGCATAGTTACTATGATAACATAGTCATGCACCAGTGTGTCCTCAGAGGTATATCACGACTGTATTGGATTGCATGGTTTTTGTATCGTGTTTGTACTTTTGTATTTTTATGCCTCCGCCACGAAGTGTCGCCTGAGGCATTATTTTTTTGCGTTGTCTGTCCCATCTGTCCGTCCTTCTGTCCGTCAGTAATCAATTTTGTGGACAGCATCACTAAAAAACTATTTGAGGTATCCTAATGAGACTTGGCATGTATTTATGTTGTTGCCTATCAACTTTTGGGTGCCAATGCTCAAGGTCAAAGGTCAAAAAGTCAAGGTCAAATGCTCAAGGTCAAAGGTCAAAAAGTCAAGGTCAAATGCTCAAAATTTCACTATTTCCCCCTTATCTATGCAATGCCTGAAGGTATTTTCTTGAAACTTAGTGTATATGTGTACTACCACATAAAGATTCCCCAGAGAGAGTTTTGGGTCATGAGGTCAAAGTTCAAAGGTCACCTGAAAATCTTAAAATTTCATTTTTTTTTTTTCTCCATATCTTTCCAATGGTTCATGGTATCTTCATTGAACTTGGTATGCATGAACTGATTGGCAGTGATTATGTAGGGAATTTGGGGGGGGGGGCAGGGGTCGAAGGTCAAGGTCAACTCCTCAAAATTTCACTATTTTCCTCATATTTTTGCAATGCCAGCAGGATTTTTCTTCAAACTTGATGTTTACATGTATTACCCAAAAGAGATTCTCCGAGAAGTTTCTTGCCAAAAGGTCAAAAGGTCACAGCTCAAGTGGAAGAGCTAAATTTAACTTCTTCCTCCATTATCTCGAAAGTGACTCAAGGTATTATCATGAAACTTAGTACATAGGAAGTATTAATGCATGTTCTAACTTACAGTGATTCTCTTGGAAATTTAAGGGTCACAGGGTCAAAGGCCAGGCTAAAATGCAAATAATTTACTGTTTAATACTGAAATGACACTTTTTCTTCGTACCTTGAAAATTACTCAATGCATAAACTTATAAAAGGGACAAAAGTCAAGTAAACATCCTCAAATCCCCAAATACACATACCTGCACTCTAAGAAAATATAGGAAACCTAGTTCAAGGAAAGTGAACATTCAACACATTTGTGACAAACCTGTTTTTTCAATTTTTTGCCAATTATGTGAAACTGTCATCCTACATTGTCAAGACACTATACTATAGACCTATTAGGAGAACCATGCATTGTGGCGGAGGCATACCAGTCGCCATAGCGACATTTCTAGTTTTTTATGTGTTTTTTTTTTTTTTTTAAATCCCCGTCTCTACTTTTCCTGCCCAGTCTTTTTTTTTTTTCTCAACAGCAAGGGTGAGTTCCAACAGGCTCACTTTGATGAAAACATTAACTTTCTTTTAAGTGTGATTTTGGTTGATCTTATCAGTCCTATCGTAGACTGCTCACAATATTTTCATGCATTCTTATTTCCATATAAAAGTTGTGTGCAGTTGCTGTTACTTTTAATAAGTACGTTGGCTAAATTTTACAAGAAACACTAGTGACATAGATCAGTGGATAACTTTTACACTTGTACTTCACAGACTACTTGGGAAATTTCCTGTATGAGATCTTGTTGCATGTTCCTGAAAACAAGGCCCAGAGTCTAAAGCCCCACCTCCAGCTCCTGTTTGACAAACTTTCAAAGGAGGTGAGTGAAAATCTCAAATCACCTGTTGCTAACCCCAGGTCATGGAAGGTATGTGATGTAAGATCACGGGGAGTCATGATCAACAGTATTAGAAAACAAATACGTATTAGCAGCTACACTCTCTATTTGCTTGTTCATTGGCACGTAAACTTGTTTTCATTGTTCTTATTATCTATGTATGGCTTTGTCTTTATCTTGTTATATACTTCTTGTCGTTGAGTTTATTCACTTCTTGAGATTAACATTTTAAAGCTCACAATATGAGATTAGCAAATGAATGTATCATGTTCATAAATCTGACATGTTTTGGAATACTTGGAACTTTGAAAGCCCTCATGTGTTATGTCTTTTTGTTAATAGAGAAAAAAATAATAATTTAGCCAGAGACATGTTGACACTGCTTCTAATCATTTCCCTGTCCCCTTTGTTAGTAAATAAAAAATGGCTTGTAGAAATGATTGAGATATATTCTCTGTATATTACTCTTTAGGGACTGATGATAAACGGAATGCGTTACAGAGGCATGCGTAACCAGTTAGACCGTCTCAAACTTCCCATGCTGAAGCGAGTGGCTATGAAGCTCATCAATCCAGATGAAATCAATAGCAACCGCATCGCCAACTTTGATATTCTCTCTTCTGAGGTACGAATTGCAATCCTTACCACTACTGTAGCAATTGAAAATTCTTAAAGGGGATGGCTAGTAACTGATCAGTGGGAATCAGTGGGAATACTGAGGAATGATTGTTCCAATCCTTGTGGGATTCATTTAAGAGGACATTATATATCTACTGTTGTGTGAAAATTATTTGCTTCAGAACGGTCTCATATTCAAGTAATGTGATGATGATGATGATGATGAAACAGCATTTGTATGGCGCCATTTATCTGTTAGAAACATTCAAAGGCGCCCAGCTCCCAAAAAGTGTCACACATCATCCACAAAGTTGCCGGAAAAGATGAGTCTGCAGTGCAGACTTGAATGTATTGAGGCTGCTGCAATTCCGAAGCTGAACTGGTAGCGAGTTCCACAGACGTGGTGCAACAGAAGAGAAGGCTCTATCCCCATACATCTTTAGGCGAGTATTGGGAACATGGAGTGTCAGTCCAGTACAGCGTAGCCCTGGTCGTCGCTGACATACACTGATAAGCTCAGACACGTAGCCAGGAGACAAGTTGTGGAGAGCCTTATAAGTAAGCAGTAAGATCTTATACTGTACTCTGCGTTGCACTGGCAGCCAGTGAAGCTCACGAAGTATTGGAGAGATATGGTCAGACTTCTTGGTGCCGGTAAGAAGGCGCGCATCCGCATTCTGTACAGCCTGGAGGCGTTTGATTGATGTTAGTGGTAGGCCAGCATAGAGACAGTTGCAGAAATCCAGTCTAGATGATATCAGGGCATGGATGATACTTTCTGCAGCACCTCGTGTAAGACAGTGCCTAATCTCAGCAATCCGGCGGAGTTGGTAGTATGCTGACTGACAGACATGTGATATGTGCTTCTCCATACTCATTGCTCTGTCAAAGACTACACCAAGGTTTCTAGCCTTGTTGTTTGGAGATATAGCTTCATCACCAACTAGAACTGGAGCACCAGTGATACTACTCCTCATATGTGGAGATGAGAGCAGCAGATACTCTGTTTTCTTGTCATTGAGCTTCAGAAAGTTGATGTTCATCCAACTGCGAATCTCCTCAATGGCGGCCCCAGCAGCAGCAGTTGCACATTCTTCAGCACCTCCAACTTTGGGATCAAAAGTGAGGTAAAGCTGGGTGTCGTCGGCATAGAAATGTGCACCAAGGCCATGTTGCTCTACGATAGAGCCAAGAGGGGTAATGTAGAGTCGAGTGTGAAGAGCAATGGACCAAGGACTGAGCCCTGTGGTACTCCATAGCGAAGGGAGGTCTCAGGGGACAGCTTCCCATTGATGACTACAGCTTGTCTTCTGTTGCTGAGGTAGGACCTGAGCCACTGGAGAGCAGTTGCATCGATTCTAAAATCTTTCCTCAGTCTCTCCAGAAGGACAGTATGGTCAACAGTGTCAAAGGCAGCTGTCAAGTCAAGTAGAACAAAGGCAACTGCCTTCCTGTTATCGATTGATGTAAGGATGTCATCAGAGACCTTCAAAAGTGCTGTCTCAACGCTGTGATTCTTCCTGTATGCCGATTGAAGGCGTTCATAGAGATCATTACCTTGCAGATAAGCTGTCAGGCGACTAGCTACAATTTTCTCCATCACTTTGGCAAGGAATGGTAGATTTGACACTGGGCGATAGCTGGCTAGGTCATTGTTGTCAAGTGTAGATTTCTTCAAAACTGGCGTAACATAGGCAGATTAATGCCCCATCACTGACCAGGCACGCTAACCTGGAAACATTAAACTGCACATTACTTGAATATGAGACCACTCTGAAGCAAATAATTTTCACACAACAATAGATATATAATGTACTCTTAAATGAATCCCACAAGGATTGGAACAATCATCCTCCAGCATTCCCACTGATTCCCACTGTTCAGTTACTAGCCTTCCCCTTTGATATGGATGAGAATTACTTTTGAAACCTATTTCTGGTCATTGAAACAGATTGCATTGAATTGTGAGAGTTTACACACAATAGGGTTGTGTTCTTTGTGTATCTGTACAGTCCCATCATCAAAAACTGAATTTCAGTAAATAAGTAAAATGATGTTGAGGTCTTTCTTTAGCTGTATTTTTTTTTTCCATTTTGCGTACAGTTTCTGGGTCCTAGTCGATCTGATGGTTATAAAGATTTTATATCAATCATGCTAGTCACTGATACCTGCATTTGCCTGTATGTGAAAGCTTAACATGTATTTCCATAAGAGAACTACAATGACATAGAATGATGTGTCCCATTGTGTGTTTCCAAAGGACTTTTGGTTGCTGAGGTAATTACTGTTTTTGTTGATTAGCTGTTTTTGGCGTGAATTATGGATGTACAAAGTTTGATGATGTTATTTTCCACCAGGATGTGACAGTCGAGGAGCTGGAGAACCATTTGGTGGAGTTAAAGGAGAAAGGAGGTAACCTGAGAGGTATTCTTAGGAGACTCATCCTGGCCCATGCCAATAACAATGTAAGGAATTCTTTAATCTCATGATCCTTTCCGTTTACAGCAGGTCTTATGGTTTAGATTACTGAAAATATTACAAGGTTTACACAGGGCTGCACACTAACCCATTTTTTCTACTGGTCCGACCTGTCTGTTGGACCCATAGATACCCAGTTTTTTAATTTTATTTTTGACTGGTCCATTCCTGACAAAGTTAGTGGTCCAACAGTGTAATTTTTACTGGTCAGGGACCGTCGGACCAGTGCGAATGTGCAGCATTGATTTACATGAACTGCTATATCTCTGCTGAGCTATAATGAAAGGGAATTACAAAGAGCCAGGAGTTTTAGACAAGGACTATAGACTCAAAATAAATGTCTCCTTAAGCTGGACTTTTGAATGAAGTATCCTTTATGAGATTTAAACTTCTGCACTAGGTTTGTAGTATTTCTGTGAATTTGTATGTAAAGAATTATGATAATCTCATTAAAAATAAATAGAATGCTTACTTCGAGTGGACATACCTTTGTGTAGATGTTAGCAGAGTGTTAGTTTCTTGGATACTCCATGTATGTACTAGCCAAAGTTGTGACCTAATCAACCATTGCATTGAGTTCACCATTCATATTTTGTATATGTGTGAATAACATGACTGAAAAGTGTCTATATCCTATGATAATAAATTTAAGTGGGAGTACTGATGATTTTTTGCAGTTGGTCATACGACTTTGTGTGAATGAGAAATCGGTCAGTGTGTAACATATGATGTCACAGGTTATGATTGTAAAGCTCTATTGTGAAGCTTTCTTTTGTAAAAGAAATGATTAAGTACTGTGGATTTAAGTGATTTGGTATGCATGGGATCATGTCTTTCAATTCTCACTAAATTTGCCTGACATGGTGTAGCCTGAGACATGAGTTTTTAAGCAGCTGTTGCTTTGCCTACATGTATGATAAAGATCTTAACATTGCCTATATAATCATTCATCAAGAGTTATGCAGTAAGTCTACAACAATACTTCTGACTCTGTGTATGTCATCTTATGCAAACTCTCACCTGCATTTACTGCTTGTATTTTGTAAACTTCAGGATTTGTTATTCACCTGAGTAAAAAGGAGAAAGTCACTAGTAATCTATTCAATTCAATTCGCATTTATTTCATTCAAACAGATAAAAAAAAAAACATTCAGACAAGGTATATAAATAAATTCAAATTAACAATACAAATGTAACAGAATGTGGAGACAGCAAGAAAAACAAAGTTTTATGAGCAGCTGCCACCATAACAAAAGCATCTCATCAGGATGCCAATTTTTTTATTTATTTATTTATTTTTTTTTTCATTCAGAATGAAGAAAGAGCCATTGAGCTGAGGAGGCAGTTTGATGAGGCTGGCTATGAACCAACAGGTGCCATGTATGCCTGTCTCATTAACATGTATTGCAACAAGGAAAACTTCAGCCAAGCTCTCAAGATCAAGGAAGAATTGTAAGTGAATTTTCTCTTGCAATGATGATATTACCTACACTGCAATATATTTTTCGTTTTGTCCTTTTTTGTGTGTGTGTGTGTGAAGAAGTAAATGCTGTTTTTAAGTTCTACTATGCTTGTCATTCCCCCCCCCCCCCTCTCTCTCTCTCTGTGTCTACTCTCCCAAGATGAAACTAAATAAACACAAACATAATGTCACATTTTTAAAGAAGAAATAGATTTCAGGATAATAAGTCTTAACCCTATATAGGCTATTTATCAACCAATTGTGACCAAATTGCCATATTGCTGTCTCATCATGTATTTCATAGCAATGCACAGTCAAGTATATGATATCTATGATAATTCTTATTTTGCCTAGTTGATTATGCATTTTTCAAGGAATTCTCATTTTTTCTAGTTTTTTTATATTACTATGTTACTAATTTCTTAATGCTCTTCTTTGTTTCTTTCTCACTGTTTTATTTATTTTTTTTATTTGTAGAATAATTTGTTGTAGTCCATCACTAACAATATGAAAATGTGAAATTATTTGTCCACTGACGTTTTTAGACTATTTGGAGGATAATTTTCCTGTTACTTTTTTGTTTTCCAAATTCTTGTGTATTTCTTTATTCGTAATTGATTGTATGTTTCAATGTTTTCGTGTTGTTTTTAATGTGTTTTGTTTTCAAGGAATGTCATGTAAAGACAAGCAGAAAAAGAAAGAAAAAAAATTTCTGACAACACCTTCTTTCATTGTACACACAAAAATTATTTTTTACTATTTTTAGTGATAGTGGTCAAGAATGTGTGCATTTATCCCACTACTGATTTTTGGGAATGGGCTCTTTTAAATGTGTGTGAGATGTGAAAGAATAGAGTCATTATTTTTCAGTATGAGATCTTCTTGCAGTGAAAAAAAAAAAGAAATTATTGCAAAAAATGCTGAAGGGGTATTTAGCACCCCCCCCCCATGGCTCTTTGGGGTTAAGAATTGTTGAGTTTTGTATTTTCATTTAATGTTGTTGTATTTTGATGTTCTTCTTCTTGCTTGTGGTCTGTCTGTCTGATCTGTCATCTTGAGTCTTATGCAGTGAAGACTGCGTCCCTCAGCCAGGACCTGGCAGCAGGGGTGAGGCTACGGAGGGCAGTCCATCCTCCCGCCAGGCGATGGATGGTGCAGTCCTCTACCAGGTGATCTGCTGTCTGTATTTCCCCGCAGTCGCATCTGTCTGTCTCTGAGAGTTTCCACTGGTGCAGGCATGCTTGGAAGCGCCCGACTCCAGTGCGGAGTCGATTAAGGCGACACCAGTCCTTTCGTGGGAGGTCGCAGCCAGAGGGATTAGATGTAAGTGGCAGCATGTTAGTGAGTCTGCCTGCAGGCTGTTGCTCCTTCCATTTGTTTTTGAGCCAGGCCTTCCGACTGAGGTTCCTGTTCTCTGAGGACAGGGCTTGTGCAGTCCTGATAAAAGGCTTCCTGCTTTTGAGACGCTGTCTAGGGAGGGCAGCGTGCATCTTGGTGTGGAGGGGATGGTGTTCTTCCGTGGCAGCCTTCAGTGCTGCCTGTCTTGTAGCGGCTTCTCTTCTGAGGTGATGGGGTGGGATGCCTGCTAGCACAGGGAGCTGGTGGGTAAGAGTTGGTTTCAGGCAGCCTGTGATGGTGCGGAGAGCAGAGTTGAGTTGGGTGTCCACTCTCTTGGTATGGCAGCTACGCCCCCAGGCAGAGACACAGTATTCCGCTGGAGCGTGACAAGGGCGAGGGCGGTGGAGCAGAGGGTGGTAAAATCAGCTCCCCAGTCATGGCCGCATAGTCTGCGTAGAAGGCACACTCTGGCAGATGCTTTCCCAGCTACATTCAGTGCATGGTGACGGAAGGTGAGTGAGCGGTCGAGTTTCACTCCGAGGTCAGTTGGAGTAGCACAGAATGGAAGATTGGTTCCTTGAAGTTTGACATGGAGTTGGCGGTCTGCTTCCTTGTTGTTTAGGTGGAACACAGAAGAGATGGTCTTTTGTGCATTAAGTTTTAGCCGCCATTGGTGGTAGTAGGTCTGCAGAGTCTGCATATCTTGGGTGAGAGTGTTCAGCTTCTTCAAAGGAGTTTGATGTGGAGAGAATAGCCAGGTCATCAGCGTAGGCATATTTAGAGCTGCTGATGTGGGGGATATCTGCTGTGTACAGGTTGAAGAGTGCCGGTGCAAGAACCGAGCCTTGGGGGACGCCGTTCTTGAGGGTCCTAGTTCTGCTGGATGCGCCGTCAATGATTACTTTGAAGCAGCGGTCTGTAATGATGTTTGTGATGGCTTGGACCATCTGTCTGTCTTGTAGTGCTTGATGGAGCTTGAGGGTAAGTCCTCGATGCCAGACTGTGTCGTAGGCAGATGAGAGGTCAATAAATACAGCTCCACATTTTGATGTAATGTTCTTTCCGTATTAATGCGCTAAGAAATGTCAGTATTAAGCACTATACAAGTGTTATTTATTATTATTATTATTTTGATTCACCACATCATGAAAACCATTTATACACTACAGCTCCATATCAATTAAGTCCACAGCTTAAGTTATACTGAAGGCAGATATTTGGCAGTAATCAACTTTATTCTGGAGCTCTTTATCCTTGGCCATTTTTGTGTGCAGGAGCAAGTTTGACCCCAATTTTAAGCTCGATGTGGCCAAGTATCGTTATCTGATCACATCACTGGCCAAGGAGAACAGGTTGCCAGGTGAGTGTCAGATTTCTAGTGAAAGACAATTTGTTCAACAAGAATGACAAGAAAAAGTTGCCATATTGGCCTTGGTACTGATATGATGAGATTCTTACAGATGAGTTAATGAAGTCATTCAAGAAAACAGTAAGACCTCATGGAGACTCTGACAGCTGCATCTATTTTCTATATTCTAAAATACAAACGTCACTGAAATATTTTCCAGGTTCACATAGCACTTTCATGACTGATTTCATTTAGCATTCATATGTGAATGATAATGTCTGATACTAGGAAGTAATAGGAATACACTGCATTATTTTTGGGAAGATGGTCATCTTCAAGATGTCACAAAGTGAAGTGTAAGTTATCGGTTGATATTTCACATTATTACCTATACGAGGTAGTTTTGCGAGGCAATTACAGTTGTTATTTTGCAGGGTCGGGAGTTGAGCGGGCGATATTAGAGCATATTACGAGCATCCGGGGTTTTACATATACAGTGGGCTCCCGTTATAACGAAATCCTCGGGACCGGCAGTTATTCTTTCGTCATATCGGAATTTTGTTATAACCGAACAAATAAACGATAGAAATACATAGAGTGGATGACATTGCAGCCCAAATTTTTACTTCGTTATAACCAGAATTTTGTTATAACCGCGTGTTCGTTATAACGGGAGTGCACTGTAAAACAGGGAGGTGGGAAGAGAGATTCCACTCCTTCTCTTCCCACCTCATGTAAACATTCCGATCGACCACGAAGAGAAAACATTCAAGGACGTCGCTGCGTGTCGATTACACACACCGCAGAAGAACGCCGATAAATCAACTCACACAAGGTCGACCACTTCCACTAGTTCCAGCAGCACGACGCGTCAAACAATGACTAACTGCACAGTGACCATCAGTTATTACAACTCTCCAAATTGAAACAGAAGCAAAAATAAAGTGTAAAAGCGTTCAGATGTTTGAAGTTCGCCTGTTACAACTACATATGTATCTTTGAAGTTGGAGTTGAATGATATACATTGATGAACAATTTTTTTCAATTATTCGACGTGTTGGTGATGATCTACAGGTAGTCAAATGTGGCTTGATATCATAGTGTATAGCTGTATTCACATATTTTCTTAATTTACCTAGGGGATAGGTAATAATTATGATATTGACTGGCCTTGAGGGAGATACCAGATAAATATTGCCCGCACTGAAAGAATATTGCCCTCGTCTTCGACTCGGGCAATATTCTTTCAGTTTGGGCAATATTTTCTGGTATCTCCCTCGAGGCCAGTCAATATTATATAAATGTATCACTGCACTTCATGGTCTGACCCTCAGATGCCCTGGACATGGTGCAGGAGATTAAAGAGCTGGCTGTAGAGACTGACCGCATGGAGAAACAAGTCTTCCACATGCTGAATGACCTAGCACAAGCTGGCCTGTCTGAGGAGGTAGAGCGTCTCTTTGAGACCCTAGTGGAAGTGGGGATAGTGAAGCCAAACAACAACCTCTTAGGACCTGTGGTCATGGCTTTTATCAACAGGTCAGTAGTACTGGTTTTTAGTGAAGGACAGTATGTCTGGTATCCTTCAAGATGTTACGTGTACATGTATAATCACTGTTTGTCACCAAGAGATCAATCTTAGGATTTTAGGTGAAGGAGAGAGTCGTTTATGTGATGTGACTTGAATTACTGGACTTGTTGAAAATGAGTGATGTTGTTTTTACAAACAGATACATTCCTTGAGAGTTCATAGATAAGTTGTATGATGTCTTGCTCTAAAGAGTACTGGAAAGACAAAGTTAGGGAGATTAACTTGCAGCCTTCAGTCTCTATTCCCTTCTCTCTATATTTCAAAAAAGGGAATGCGTGGAAGTCAAAGTTGACTCTTAAAGGTACTGTTTACCATTGGGAGCAGTGGTTTAAAAATTGTTTGAGTCATCACTTTTGATGCATATGTGTAGGTCAGTTGTATCACAAAACATTCTACCACATAAATATTTCGCAATAAAGCTAAGATATAAGGAGATATCACTATTTTTCTCAATAAACTGTAACTGTAGATGTTTTAGTCTAAAAACAAGTGTATTATAATTATTGTTCACATTTTGTATATCTAACAATACTTAACATTGATTATACGGATTAACATTATTACATTGGTTGTTTCTATCCCTAACTCGCATTCAGAACTATTTTGAAGCGCTAAAGTGAGCTTTTATTTCATCTGCAAATGGTAAATGATAATGGCAAATGGTAAATAATAATGGTAAATAATAGCTTATATTTACACTCTCAAGTTTAAACATTTAAGTAATCTCACTTGATTTAAGTGAGATTTAAGTAATCTCACTTACTGTAGTTTTACAGATCACTGTTAACATAAAATTCTATGATCCTGATCACTCAATTTCTGTCTTACTGTTGTCATATGACCACTCTGTATTGGTGTAAAGGAACGACATGACGGGAGCCTTGACATGCATCCGAGACTGTCAGGCCAAGTATAATATCATGCCTCACTTTCAAGATCTTCTTGTCAAACTGGTAGAGTCTGGAGAAACTGATCAGCTTCAAGCAGGTGAGTCCTCCTGTTAGCATTATTCTGCCTTTTGACAGCACTATCTTTCCTTTTGATAGCATCATTTTACCATGTGATAGTATCATTCTGCCTTGTTATATATCATTCTACTTTGTGATAGTATCATTCTAATTTGTGATAACATCATTCTGCCTTGTGAATGATGTTATCATCCTTGTAATAGCATCATTTGACCTTGTGATAGCATAATTCTACGTCGTGACAGCATCATTCTTGCCATTGTGCATCAAAGGTACTCAGCTGCATCAAATGAAGCCTCCTGAAATGTTGTATTACCTTTCGAAATCATTGTACTGACATTGTCAATTGTTTTGGAGTAAACACGTAAAAAGAGGTATTGTGATGTACAAAATTATCTGAAATCCCCTTATGTAATGCATCTCCTTCTCAGCATAGTTTATATCGTCTGTTGAGAATGAGAAGGGCGTTAAGTGGTCGTGAACACTATGGGTTTAGTGGCAACTTAACGCCCTTATCATTCTCAACCGACGATATGTAATATAATATAAAATCACAAATTGCACCATAAAGAACAACACCTCCCAATACATGTTTTGAGACATAGAGTAATATGCTAAGATGTTACATATTGTACATTGCCGACAGTTTGACTTTTGCCAAAATCTTTATAGTTACCGTCTAACTCTAGTGAAGATGACTTGTAAGCAAGTGGTGTGAAAGGAAGAAATCAAGAAATAATGAGAGATGTTTAGTCAATGATGTGATTGGTTTCATCTGTTGGCAGCCATGGACTTTGCCAGTCAGCAGCATGGAGACATCAACATGCTGTATGATCTCATCTTTGCCTTCTGTACTACAGCTAAGTACAAGGAGGCCATGAAGCTGATTGAGGTGAGTGAGCTGTGGTCCTATCCTAGCTGTGGTCCTATCCTAGCAGCCTCAGGCTATCACTATGAACAAACCAACCTGGGCAGACTCTCAGTGCTTTACTGGAATAGTTCATTATCCATACAGATATACTCAACTATGAATGAATTATTATTTCGTTATTACGTTATTTCTGGTTCAGAAAAAGGCCTTGCGGGTTATAAATCGAGCACAATTTTTTGATCACACTGATGAATTGTTTGTTTCAAGTAAATTGTTAAAAATTTCTGATTTGTATTTATATCATGTTGGAATTTTCATGTATAAGTTGAATACTGGTGACCTTCCTAGTATATTTTCCTCAATATTTGTGAAAAACAGTGATATTCATACTTACCCTACAAGACACAGTGAATCCTATCATTTTTCTCCTGTTCGTACAGTTTTAGCCCTTAAGACAATTACATCTACCGGCCCTTCTTTCTGGAATGAGTTAGATTCGGTTCGGTTGCACTCAAGTTCTTTAAGCTCCTTTAAGAAAAATCTCAAAGCCAATTTTCTAAAATCCTATGTTTAATTATTTTGCCGTAATCACTTGAATTTTTTTTTTTTTTTTTTTTTTTTGCATATACTCAAATGATGCCTCGCTCGGATGACTTCATTAGTTTGATCAACTTGCTACTTTTCTTAGCATTTATACCATAAGTTAATCATAAACATTATATACTATACCTTGTACATCCCGTAAACATTGTAATATTCTCGATATTTTGAATTTTGCATGTTACGTCACTTCTGACATTGATATACTGTACTAAAACCTATGTTATATTTTTGGAGCCCACATTCTACAAGCTTTGCTTTTTAGTGGGTTCCTCATATTACACGCCAATTATATGTCCTTATACATTTGTGCATTATTGGTTCAAACTGACCATTGTGTGTAAAACATTTCTGCTTCAAATCAAATGGAATATAAAACTTGTATGAAATGTGGAATATGGAACATGAATTAAAAAAAAAAAAAAAAATGTCCATTTGTTTAGTTCTGCTTATGACTGCAATTTCATTGAATGATGCATGCCTGCAAAGGTGTATGTAGCCAGCAGGATAGCTTTTCAGAATATATTAGCAGTTCTTTGTGTGTCTTTGTCACATGAAGATATGTGATGACATAAAGTCTGCCTGTCTGCCAGGGCATGATTAAGCTTGTGAAGGTTAAGGGTCAAAGCCAAATTTGGAACCGTCATAGTTTTAAAACATGTCACAAAATTCACTCAAGTGGGTGTAATTTGAAGTCATGATAGTGGAAGTTCATTTACATATTAATGTGCAAGCTGTACAAGAGTCGGGAGTAAAGGAGCAATGCTATGCTGCATCCTGCCTGTGATGGTATAGAATATATTATGTGATACTCTAGTGAGGCTTGGGCAAGTCATGATTTCACAAGATTATATAACTTCCTCTCCCAGACCCCAGGCATGATTGCTAAGAACCGTCGGCTGCAATGGTATGCTGAACGCTGCATCGGAGCCAACATGGTGGAATCCCTCGAGCAGCTGACATCGATGACCAGGGATCTCTATGCCTGTGACCGAGACCAAATGTACTTCTATCTCATCCAGTTACACAGTAAGTGTTGTCTTACCATGGCTTCTAACTAACTGAGATCAAAGTTCATAAAGTAATACATTACTGTCTTGATTGAAAATGCAGCAAAATGTAGATTGAGTGCTTTGAAAAAGGTATTACCAAACTCGAGCTGAAAATGAATTTTCAAAATTGATGAAAAAACACTGTCTGTTTGTGAGAGGGTAAGAATTAATTAGCTGCTGAATCTATCGGTAAGCACATTATTGTGTAACTGAGTGGACAAATGGATGTGTAAATGACTTTAGAAAAACTGTTGTACTTTCTTCATAATTGACCAGACATGGATGAATGGAATGTATGAGTGAATGGGATGGCCTACATTGGTAATACACAGTCCATCCTTCTAAATTAAGTGTCAAGTTGTGATAGTGAGAAAGCTTTGATAGAAGTGCTTTGGCAAAGAAGCTGTAGAAAGACACAGACCTGTGTACCTTGTGAGTTTTCAAAAATGTATAAACACACAATAGGGCAGTAGAAGCTTGGGGAATCAGCATTCACTTCTCATGATACTTCTAATGTCATCGATATCTCCTTAAAAATATAGCTTTTTCTTATGTATAAGACAGAACTAAAGAAAGGAAAATGAATGTAAAGCACATAGAGAATCTTCTAGGTTACTATGTGCTATATAAATGCAAATTATTATTATTAATATTACTATTATTATTATATTTATTATCATTATTATTATTATTGTTATTATTATTATCATTATTATTATTATTATTATTATTATTATTATTATTATTGTTGTTGTTGTTATTATTATTATTATTATTATTATTATTATTATTATTATTATTATTATTATTATTATTATTATCATTATCATTATCATTATTATATTTTGTTGCTGGCTGTAGCTTGGTATTCTCTTTCTGTGATTGACATTGTCTTCTTTCATCTCCCAGCACGAAATGGTGATGTGGACAAATGTCTCCAGGTTTGGACCACCATGCAGGAAGAAGGAGTAGTTCCCAGAGATAGAACATTACGTTACCTTGCTAACGTTCTTCGTTCCTTCAACCGACCTGTCCCTTTTGAGGTTCCTCAACTTACTCCAGAGCAGGTTAGATGAAAGCAAAGTGTCATTTACATTCCTTCTGTCAGAGGATGTGACATATTTTTAAAAGTGCTCACAGAGCTTTCCCTAAACAAACATGCATTTGCATGTGTGAGGTGATGAATTTTATGAATTTTGAAGGGGGTGTGTCCCAAACAACTGATCTTCAAAAAAAATGAATGAATAAAGCAAAAAAAAAGAAAAAAAAAAAGAAAAAAAGGTGTCAGGCTCTTTGAGTAAGATATTTCAACTTTAGAGTAAACAGATAGTAGACTTCCATATTGAAATTTGCAATGAAATTCTCTGAGACTCGAAGATTGCCTACAACTGCAAGAATTATGCCATGGCACTAATTGATAGCTACATTTAATGTCCCATGTGCATAATGAAGATCCTTGATTTGAAGGTTGGGTTAATTAACTTGTTACAAGTTGTGTGTGTTTGGTAAAGCAACATCCAAAATAAACAACATGACAATTTCAATTCATGCAATTTCTATGCAAACTTGGTTTTCATGATATTCTGGGATACAATGTATAAGATCAAATGTGAACTAATAAAATACTGGTTGATTACAAGCAAAAGTGAATATCTACTTAATATCTTGTAAAGATGTCATATTTTCTTACAGTAGGGTAATGCTGCAACCCACAGGTTTTTTACAGCCTCCTGTTTTGTATATGTGTATGACAATTTTTGTATTGTGGCAATCTTATACTAATACTTTTATAACTGTAATGATTAATGTATCTACGTGTAGTTAGGACATATGAATTAGCTAAGTACTGGATCGCTAAGGCAGAAAAATCCACAAATTCTGTGAATATAAGATATTTCAACAAAATGGCATTTTGCAGTAAAAAACATAATTTTTTCCATGCTATTATATTTTGTTTTAGCTCAAGAATGAAGACCTGAGTTTTGTTGACAAAGTGACACACATACTGAAATCTGGGGTAAGTTTGAGACTCAATTTCTTTTTCGCCATCATGATCAACGTACAATCAATGTTCAATATCAAAACACTAAGGGAAACACAAACATCGCACCATTAAAATAAAAAAAAAATTACACCAGAATACATCTGCCCCCCCCCCCCCCACAGAAGAAAGCAGTAACTGCATATCTGCTGAGCTGAGATAAATGTGATTTTGTGTTTTTTGCAGATTCTTTAAAAACACAGAAACATTCAAAAATAATTTTGTGGTATGATTATGCACCATACCTAGTTGTCTAACAATACCTAGGAAAAAATTATGTTTCCGTTATTTTTTAAATTTTATTTAGGAAAATGTAGTTACTGTGGTGACTCACCCTTGATTCTGGGTAGTTTCCCCACGGAAAAAAGCAGTAACGACACTCGGTCTACAGATGGCCAGGAGTCTGCTGTTTTCCCCATGGAAAAAAGCAGTAACTGCACATGTCACATGACCATAGTGAGGAGAATTGTTACCACCACCAGCTTATTAAGTTCTTCTACCTTCTGGTTAGTCTAGATCTATAAGATCTAGGACATAACGTTAGACCTAGACTAGGTCTTGTCACTTCTAGGAATGAATGGCATTCTGTGTAACACAACAGTAAGGTAATTGAAGTGCCTGGCCTGGTCCCTGGACTAGACTATAAAGTATCTCTTCATCTGAGATCCTAGTCGAACTCTGATGTTACACTTAGACTACAGATCTATGCCCAATGTTAGTGCTAGACCGAGATCTAACGTTAGATTCCTGACATTTTGTCTAACACTGTTAAACAGTTAACTCTGACTCTGTAACATTAGATCTGGTATGCAGTAGACCTACGTTAGATCTAGACTAGTGTATTAATACTAGTGCTCATCTCCCTTCAAAATTTCTACTCATAATTTCAGCTCACCTTGATTTTCTGGTTCTGGTCAAAGCCATGGCCACTTTCCTCTGCAATTCATGATAGATTTGCAGGCATGCCTGGACCGCAGAAATTTTTCAGTCACTGTGTGACTGCATGGTTAATTAGCTCTGTCACTCAGACTGTACCAGACCTGTACTATGCAAGTGATGACTAGACTGTGATGTGATGAATTCTGCAGTGCTATGCAGTGTTGTAAGCATGCTGCAAAATTTATGCGCATGCAGCACACGTATTCTGCACTCTGAGTGTGCTCAGTATGCCAGCTTTGCTAGTCTCCAGAAAGAAACTTTTTTCTACAACTTGTCATATGATTCCCTGCGGGCAGAGTCAAGTTACTGGTGAAACAATCTTTTTATATCTACTCCCCTAAATTATAGAAGAAACTGCTGTTTATATTGTTTTAAAAAATTGATAGAATTTAAAAAAAAAAAAGGTATTAGGAAAAAAAGATATACAGGAAGGACTACAGAGTCTGAATGATTAGACTAAATTGTTAGTTACTGCTTTCTTCCGTAGGTGTTGTTAGTTACTGCTTTCTTCCGTGGGGAAACTTGCAAAGTTGAATCAACTGGATGCAGTTACTGCTTTTTGCAAAAGTGAAAAATTGCATTTTTGGTCACTCTCATTTTTTTTTTTTTCAAAACTGACCTATTCACACTAAAGAGCATTGGGTAAACTATTCATTTTTACAAAATAGTAAAAATTCATAAAAATGTCAGTTACTGCTTTTTTTCCGTGGGGGGGGGGGGGGGGGGGGGGGGCAGACATAACTACACAGTACACTGACAGTAAGCATTATGCTTTATACCAGCATGTTATTTCCTGCTACCTTACCAGACATCCATGGCAATGACAAATGTAATACTGTGCAGATTGTTCTGTCTTTTTTTTTTTGAAAGTAAAAGTTAGATATGTCAGAGTGTCACCCTCTGCTTCTAGAGTCTAATTGTAGAAGACTAGCAGGTTCCCAGCTTTGTGTATCATTTCTTCTTGCAGAATCTAGATGGTGCTATAACCCTGTTGAAGGAAAAGTTGTCTGGTGGAGAGAAAGTTGAGTTTGCCACATTTGACAAGGTCATGCTTGAGATTCTGAAGCTTGGCAATATTGAAGATGCTCTTGCAGTCCAGACAATGTGAGTATATCAACAGAACATCACCACCTATCTCAGCCTTGGAAAATCCTGTATGTATTCTTGTCCCCAATGATTTTACTGAATGGTAACTCCAATTGATTTCTGATTAAAGGCATAATTTACCATTTGCAGATGAAACAAAAACCCAGCATTTGTGCTTCAAAATAGTTCTAAAATGTGAGTTAGGGTTAGAAACAACAATGTAAAAATTCTAATCAGTATAATGGATGTTAAATATTGTTGAATATACAAAATGTGAACATTAGTTATGATGAAAATGTTTCCAGACTAAACCGCCTACATTTATGATTTATTGAGAAAAACAGTGATATCTCCATTTATTTTAGGATTTATTGCAAAATTCTTATAAGTTAGGATGTTTTGTGATACAAGTGACCTACACATATGCATCAAATGTGATATCTTGAACATTTTTTAAATCACTGCTTCCAAAGGTAAACAGGACCTTTAAGTCTTAATGAGCTGTGTTCACTATTGTATTCTAGTGGCTACAGACTTTAGGAGTAATATAGCGGGATTATAGTGTCTATTGTACTTGTTTACCTTGATCTGGTATCTGACATTACCAATATTGAGATACTGTATCTTCATCTTCTTACAGGGCGGAGTCCGCGGCGAACTACAAACCTTCTCCAAATGTTATGAACAAACTGATGATAGAATACATCAGGAGGGGAGACATTCAAAGTAAGTAATTTTAATTTTATTTGTCAAATCTCTGCAGAAGAAGCTTTCTGCGAGACATTTCCACAGAACCAGTGATGTTTATTGGAACAGAAACTCAAAAAGCTATATGTATGTATGTCCACAATATAGGAGTGTTTGCTAGGAGAGATGGCCATATAATTCCCCTAGTGGTCTTTTCACTCATGAAAAAATAAGTTATTTGGGATTTTGTTCATGTGATCACAGCAGTAATGAAACTTATCCCAAATATTAATATGATGCATTAATTACCTGGCAACAATGATCAAACCACAATATCATCAATATTGATTGACATGGAATAAAGATGACACTAGAAAATGAGTCAGTACAATCTTGAAAAGCAGAGGGTGATAAGAGAACCAAAAGAAACAAATTAAAAAGGAAAGGGACAATGAAGTTGCTTCAAGTTTTAATTGTGCAGTTAAGAGTAGGACTCTTGTACTAAATGAAAAAGAAAAGGAGAAATGTTTTAAACATCTGTATTGATTACTTGTTTGATGTAATTTCAACTACATTAAAAGAAACTACCAGAATGTAGGTTTTGTCTGATATGACTGCTGTGACGACATGCTTCTTAATATGACTTCAATAAGGTGCTGAGAATGCTTTTGACCAGCTGTTGGAGAGTGATTTGGTGAGGCCGTCTGGACTACGACTGCTGTGTGAGAAATACCAACAGGATGGAGATGTGGACAAGCTTCTCTCACTCAAGGACAAATTTGAAACCAAGACTTCTATGCAGTTTCCATTTTCCAAGGCTGTGCTGGGGGCATATGCTGTCAAGTAAGTTTAAAGTACCCAAACTGTACGAGACTAGGAGACCAGACTAAGAAAATTAATCAACAGTGGTTGCAATGCTTGTCCTTCCATTTTAGTCTGCTGGTAAAATACGTAGGTAAAAACATTAGGCAGGTCTGTAAAGTCTTGTATGTTGAGACATTCTTCATGCCATTTGACTGTAGACCATGCTCTCTTGGGTTATGTCACTGGAGTTCTGTACATCACATTAAAGAGAAGTATGCTTAGAGGATAACACAGGTAGTCATGCCATGCTCAGGATTTCCTTCTTAGGTAGTTATGAAGGAAATTCTCATCAACTTTCAACTTCAGTATGAAGTAGTAAACTCTATTGCAGATAATGAGGGATAAATTAAAATTACTTTGTGGTACATATGTACGGTTATGCTGCAGTGTTCATGTGTTCGACACTTCACTTCAAAATTGCCTTAAAAACTATCCATTTAAGAAATTGCTTTTTTTTTTAAAGAAAGTTTGAGTTACTAAATTTTGGAAAAATGTTTGATATGTCCTGCATAGTCAGACACAAAATGAATATTAAGCCACTTTGTTTCTCTGAGTTGGTAATTAGAATTGATTTAGATGTGTGCTTCTTGTTAAAGGGACAAATGATTTTCCTCTGTTGATTAGGAATGACATCAGCAGTGCACTCCATTACATTGAGAGGGAGATTCAGGTAGAAAGCGGCAAGACAAGACGGATTGGATTGAGGTCATTCTTTCGAAAAGTGATTCAGAAGAACTTACCACTCGATGAAGGTATGTGATATATTCTCTTTGGATTTAAACACAACCACTGTTGTGAGATGGAAGATTGTGTAAATGAAGTTTTTATAGTCACCTGAATGCTTTTCTTCTTCAAAGGGTTTGATGGGTCGTTACCATGGAGATAAGTAGTTATCAGAAGCTGTTGAATCTGATGTGATGATGGAGAGAGAGAGGGGATGTCGTACCTCAAAGAATGGAGCGTTTGTGTGCTTGGTGATCAGGATGCCTAGAAGACGCCAGGAGTAGTCTAATGGCTTCTTATCTGTAGAACTTAGTCTGCATAGACCTTTGACTAACCAGCAGAACCAGACAATAGAGCAGAAAATATTTATGTGTTCACAGAGGAACACTGGTATTGATAGGTTGAGCATCTTGACATGTAGAAATGTTACCTGACACAGTATGGAGAGTCTGTACACATGAAGTCCTGTGAGTCATGCCCTGTATTGTGAGAATGTTTTACTGTTATCTCACAGTGTACAGCATGGTAGACCGTTTCTCTGCCCAGGAGGTGGATGGGCCAGCTTGGCAGCTTCTCTATGCCCAGCTGGACAGTATGAACCTGGAGGAGGCCAAGGCAGTGGTTGAGGTGAGTAACACCCCCCCCCCCCCCCCACCTCATTCTCCCGTAATGGCCTTAGCATGCCTGTATTCTTGTGATCACATCATGTCATTGAAAGAAGTGTGAGCGGACTTATGTCATAATATGTTATGTTCTTGTAGTCTAGCAATTATTACACAATGATACTCTTATTCCTTTGTACTGATAACATGGGATAGAGAAGTAAGCTGATTATTTTCTACACATATCTCTGTGTCACGTTGGTAGTTTATTAAGTGGAGTACCCGGTAGTCCGTAGGTGGTGATTAATCTGTCAAATGTTACTTTAAACCATACAAACCACTTGGGATAAGCATTTAGCACTAATTATAACAGATGTGATGTATTACTCAGGTAATGTTAGACTATGCTCATGTACTGTATATTACAATGTTTTGCCAAAATGAGACATTTCAAGACACAATCATCAAGGTTTGGGACTGTGTAATGAAGTTTTTCACTGTCACGTCCTTCCTATTTGAGTAGTTAATCTTTTACCTTACAAACTATGATTGTTGAGATACTGTTGAAAGCTGAGAAAGATTAAACATTGTAAAGACATTTGTGCATATCAGTGAAACGTTTGTATGTGTGAGGGAGTTGACCATAAATGCAAGATGATATAAAATTTCTTCTTGTCTTTATTTCATATTTGTGCTATCATGCTGTTCAGAGATACCCGGTCATCAAGGAAAGATCCACAGGATTTATTGGTTACATCATAGAGCTCATGGATTCTGATGCTGATGTGGTAAATCTTTTTCAGCTTTTCAGCTCTTTTCATCATTCTTCTCCCTTATCAAATATAAGTGTTAATTGTTTCTTATTTGATTATTGTGTTGAAAAGGTTTCAGATCAAATTGTCCCAATTTTTATTCATTTGTCTCCCTTTTTGTCTTTGAGTGGGGGTTATGTGTACAAATGTAACATGCTGATCATGAGTTATGACCCATTTTGGTAACTACTACTAGTATGTCTGAAGGAAATGATTTTGAACTACTTAGTGCAAAATGAATTGTTGCATACACAACGTTAGCAGAATAGTGTGTAAGAGAGAATGCCTTATGGGCCTTTTCAGTCAACCATACACACTGGTCTTTGACATGAAAGCTAAATTTGATGAAAACCACCGCAGTGCGAAACTTTCATGATTGTTATTTTTTCTTATACCACCACTTTATTTTACATGACACACCATCATAATTTATTACTGTATACACCGAATATTTCGCGAGGTTTTTATTTTCGCAAATTTCGTGAGTCAAGTGCTATTCACGAAATTAAAGACACACAAAAATAATGACTCTGATCCTGATGTGAATGTGACGCACACGTATGCATTTCTCTGTACAGGGCTGTTCTTCACGATTGCGAATGTAGTCACTCGTGAAATTGAAATCCAGATACGCGAAAATTTAGACTCGCTAAATATATGGCGTATATAGTATTCATTTTCTTTTTAAGATACATTGATGGCTGTCAATGTTTTCATAATTTACCCATAGAGATTTTACACATTTTCTCTTGCCCTTATACATTTTATCAATTATTTCTTTTCCTTTTTTTTTTTTTGACAGGTAAAAAAGGTTGAACTTGTGCTTGATGTGACCAAAGATCAGAAGTATTTGGACAGAGCCAAGGTGTACTTCTATTTGCTCAGGGCTCATGGTAAGTTGGAGTAAGACTCTCCACAGATTTTAAATACAGTTGTTCAGCTATAGATTACCATGTTTTCATTACATTTTCTTTGTAATTCATGTACTGGATCCTTTTGAATCACACCTGACTGATTACCTCATACTGTGTTAGTTGATTTTCAGAAATATGTTAACAGTGGTCAGATGTAGTCTGATTCAAACCACAAGCTTATGTTCAATTCTAATGAAAAAAAAAAATAGTTGTACAAACTTTATATGGAAAGTGAGTCAACAAAGTTTTTTCCTAACTCCATGATATAAATGCATATCTGTTTAATCTGCCTCACACCTACATTGCAATATTGATATATAGATCCAACTCAAGAGCTGGTGATATGTGAACCTACAATGTGTAGGTAGAATTAACTCTGATTTCATACTGCTATGAACATGATGAGAGACATAATGTCACTCCCTCACAGACATTAGTATGCCTTGTCTGTGTGAACCATAGTGATGTAATGATGATTAGTTTTACTCATGGTTAAAGGACAAGAGGCTGGGTTAGGGATTCCATTCCAACACTGTTAGGCAAACACAATTCCTTGCATGACATGGCCATGAACACACAGAAGCCTGACACTTTGCTATGGAAACAGAGAAGCTTAAGATTATCTGGATTACTTGGAGGATATTTGTCACTTTCTCAATCAAACACAATACAATACTCCAATAGTTTTAAGACTAACATATATACATGTATATAATTATATGTATGTCCTTTTTATAAATGATAACTCTTCCGTCAGTGATGAAGAATGACCATGAAGGAGGTCTCATGGTCAAGCAGCGGATGGAGGAAGAAGGGTTGCCGGTCAGTGAGTTCATGCTAAAGCGACTGGCTCTGCTGTTGAGGAAAAACAACCAAGCCATCCCGTATGAAGAACCACCAGTGAGTAACTATTGATAAAAAGACAAGCATTGTCATTTTCAGTATTGTTGGTGATAGGTCCCCCCTTGTACATTATGTTATCAGACTTTGCATTCCACAGCTCACAATTAAGATATTTATTTTGTAAAGTTGACCAGTAGTGTCTTTTCATAATTCTATTTTTACATGTAAGTTTGTAAGTGGTCAAGGGTTGTACATATATGCAAATGAATGAAGGTGATAGGCTTGCAAACTTTCCCTAAAGTCATGGTAACTGTTTACAGCTGAAATAATTTTGTAATTTGTGTTGAAATGACAGCAAATGTTATGGTGAAAATAATTTGTATCTTTACTGATCTGTATTTTTTATTTGTTTCTTCTTTATTAAAGAAAGGAAGGGATGGTGTGAATACAGAGGGTTGCTATAGTTAAGGGTTTGAACAGTTTTTCACTGAAGCATGAGATTTAAAAACAAGGCAAAGCTGTGCACTTAAGCATGTCAAGAAGTCTGCTAATGTGGGATTAATAGGTGGCATGCTGGACGGATTTTAGTTTAGTTTTTCTTTTTGTTACTATTAGTTTACTTATATTGTTTTTATTCCAATTCTGTCACACACATTTCTTTTGACTGCACAGAACTCTCTGTCATTTTACCGCGAGAAGCTGAGAGTGGAGATGAAAGATAACTTGCCAGAGATCCAAGTCACTGAGGAGGAAAGCTGATGGAATCCAAGATATGCTCTGAACTTTCACGGATGTATCATTCTCACCAGTAGAACTCTTCTGTTGTCTTGGTGACTATATCCAGCACTGTCAGGGAAGATTATGAGACTGTTTGGATTGTGGATATGTTGTCCACAGGTTGACATTAGCTTTGCTGCTGCAGGGTCTGGGCATTGTTTGTGATGCCTGTAATGGATGCTTGTGCAACTTTCTGTAGAAGTGTATGAGAAGAATGACAGCTGTGCAAAGTATGGCTGATGAGATGATTGACGTTTCTCATTATATAACCTTGTCAAAGTGACAGAGAAACTCATTCTAAAAATTATTGTTTCAGAGATATTAAAGTGATGGAGTGCTTTTCAACCATCCAGTTATTTCCCAAACTAAATCAGATGACATAGTCAACACCACTCTCTCATTTATGTCTCTCTGTTTTTTATTATGTTTTTCTGTCAAATTAAGCAACCTTTAGTGATTGATCTTATGTTTATGTAAATCAGAAGAAATAAAAAGAAATATCAAGTACACTGGTTTGTGACATCTAATTTACATCACACATGCATGCCAGGACCGTTGGATGCAATGTTGACACAGACTCTGTTAGAACTACTAAGATAACATTTGAATGTGCAGAGAAGTGCTTTGTGAGCCTTCATATTATCCTTTCCCTTTTTGTACGGGTTCTACCAGATATGTTTTATTGACTCAATTGGCAGAAATTCACTCAAAAACAGAAGATCTGTCTTTGATCAAATGGTTATGTGGCATTTGTGAGAAATATGACAAACTAGAAAATGTACATTGAAATTTGTAAGCATTTCTCTGGTATGTAATCTACCTTGTCAAATATACTGAATTACATGAAACCTCTATCAAATTACCTTTTTAAATGGGAATAACCACATTTGACTATGAAGATTGTTACACATTGTTACCTGTCATAGTCTAGTTTGGATAATAGACAGAGTTGTGGTCATTGTGAAAATGTCCTTCAAGAATGAAACATATCAGAATAATAACACACAATGTACAGCATACTAGTATATAACAGTATGCTGAACCAGATCTTCAAGACACAATGGAAGACATTTTTTTCCCGTGTTCTGTTTCATTCAGGGCCTCAAGAGTCAATTTTAAAGGCTTGGAAGGAAATTAAGAAACCTTCAGATGTTCCATTGATTCAAGGGGACTACACTGTTACAGTTGTTTGTCCTGCAAATACATTAACCTTGTTCAGGGTAAGTCCCAAGTATACTCGGGCAGGTGTCTATGGGAAATGCATGTTGTAGCAAAATCAGCCCATCCTCAACGGGTCAAGTATTGTCATCTCTGCTTAAAGTTGCAATGTGGATCATTCCTAGATACAGGAACCTTGTCATAATGAGGTCAGATATAGCCAGATACCTGATATAACAAGGTAATTCTGCAGTTCCCATTCCTGTTACATTTTTTTTTTTTAATCCCTGATACAGTGGACTCCTGTTATAACAAAGTCCTTGGGACTGGCTGTTTTCTTTCATTATATCGAAATTTCATTATAACCCAACAAATAAATAATACAAATACACAGTGTGGATAACGTTGTGGCCTGAATTTTTACTTCGCTGTAACTGGAATTTCATTAAAACCATGTTTGTTATAATGGGAGTGCACTGTATAGCAAGATTCTCAAGGAAACTCCAGTGGACCCAACCAGCTCATTATAATGAGTTTCCCCTGTACCAAGTTTTGAAAAAAAAACAACCTATAACAGTTAATTTATATCAAACACAATGGTGATATGGTGCTTACAGTTTTCACATTGACTGATGTAGGGAAAAACTTGGGGGAAATAAAACAGTTTGACATTCATTCCTGTGAAATACAGTTTGTATGTTCTGGAATAGACTACTTTAACTGTAAAAACATTTTACTTCCCTATTTACCATGATGTCAAATGAATTGCAACCTGTGTGTCATATGTTACTGTTAAGTCACCATGTTGTAAGCTAACAGCATGGAACACCTGCCTTCTTCTCAGTCACTGGTACCAGGCTTAACTCAAGAGAGCAGCAGCAGTGCACCTATTTGTTTGTTACTTTCTGTAAGTTATATTTTAAGAGTTTTACCCAGTGGTGTTAAACAGTGGGTTTGTCTGAGATAAAAATGAGAAAGACCGCATTCAATTATGTTATGAGAATGTATTCCTGAACCTCAAGATTTACCGAGCATCATTTGCATATATTTAATAGATTGGCAAACTGAATATGCAGAATATCATGAAAATCTTGTTCCTCATTTGCTTATTCATTGTCACCAGACCTGAAATGATTGAGAGATAGTGAGAATGGGAATTGCATTAAGTTGACCTTGCATAAGTCAAATAATCGCCTAAGTCAAAGGTCATTTCAAGTCCTCATCTCGTTATAAGTTGAATTTTCTCTAAGTCAAAGCAACATTTATTTCGTCAGTCCAAATAGATTCGACTTAGGCAAGGTTGACTGTAATGTAATACAAAATGTGCAAGTCTCTGTGGAACACAGCAATTTTCTAATTTTGTCTTTTTTATTGAGCCCACCGGGGTGAGGGGAGACTAAGGGATCGCCTGCGGCGTCTGTCCGTCCGTCATCCGTCCGTTCGTCGTCCGTCTGTCCGTCCGTCGTCTGTCCGTAACGCTACAAAAACTTCAATAACTCTTTACTCTGGGCTTCAATTGCAATCAAACTTCGAGGGAAGAGGGGTCATACAAAGTTTCACATTATACCATATATGAAGGTCACCTCAAGGTCAAAGCTCACAGGCAGGGGTCAATGAACTTTTAGAGCCCAATGTTAAGTTTTTATGGCGCATTTCTATTATGGGTCATAACTTTTGATCCATAGGTCCGTTTGTGACTAAACTTGGATGGTAGATGTCCCTTGGAGAGTGGATGATCACCACAAGGTCAAAAGTCACAAGCAGGGGTCAGCGAACTTTTCGAGCCCAATGTTAAGTTTTTATGGCGCATTTCTATTATGGGTCATAGCTTTTGATCCATAGGTCCGTTTGTGACTAAACTTGGATGGTAGATGTCCCTTGGGGAGTGGATGGTCACCACAAGATCAATGGTCACAAGCATGGGTCAACAAACTCTTAGAGCCCAATGTTAAGTTTTTTTTGCGCGTTTCTATTATGGGTCATAACTTTTGATCCATAGGTCCGTTTGTGACCAAACTTGGATGGTAGATGGCACGTTTCTTTTTTGCCATAAACTTTTACCCTTTTATATCTCTTTTTATCTGTTATATCCCATTCGCGTACAATTTCTCGTACGCGAATGGGCGAGACACATTATGGCACTTGCCTTGTGTTGTGGTATGCCCTACTCTCAACAATTGATATAACTGTAGTTACAGTTAATCCAGTAATATATTGATATGACTTCTGCAATAATGAACCTAGGCATTAGTAGATTGGCTGAAATCACACTGGGACTTGTATGGAGCTCCTGCTTGCATGATGTTAACTAACCCAAGGTGATTTTCTTTCTCTCTTTTACTCCATTTGTCTCACACACATGCACACACATTCTTTTTCATTTGTATTCAATTCCATTAGAATAAAACAAGGACATGCAAGAGTACAGCTTAGACTAAATAACTTACAGAGTTCACATATTTATAAAATCTTTAATCTTAGAGTAAGTAAATTGGGGACTGTAGTATCAAATTTGTTTGTGGCAGGTGTGGGGGTGCCCTGTGTAGGGGAAGGGGGACCAAATAAGGGCCCCAATTTTTGATTTTCATCACCTTGAAAACCCATCATCACCTTGAAAACCCATGAATAAAGTTTCACCAAATCTGGGAGGAGGGAAGCCAGAATGAGGACCAATAACATGTTTTTCTGTTCTTGAAAACACATCATCAAACTTATCCCAAATCTTGGCAGGCACTATCGCAAGGATGATGGAATGTATATTTGCACACATCCCCCTACCCCCCCCTTTTTTTTTTACTGGCAAACCACCCCCCCCCCCCCCCAAAAAAAAAAAAAAAACAAAAAAAAACGGGGGGGGGGCAGAAACCCAAATAAGAAAATCTTTAACAAATCTATGTAAAACCAGACATGTTCGTCTGTAAGTGCATTTATTCAGTTATATATGTCATGTCCGATCTAGTCTCCCCTTTCGGGTGGGGGGGGGGGGGGGGAGTGGGGGTGGTTGACAAAAGTGAATTTTCACATTTTTTGTTGATTCTCCTTGAAAACACATGGTCAATTAATGTTGGGTCCAGGATTAACCTAGGGGCAGGAGTTTAGGTGGGTTGCAGAATCTTGAGGCAGAATTCCCTGGAGAATGTTATAGCTCTTAAATTTTAATTGTGCTTTGTTTTGCAAATGTACTACATGTAGATGTAAAATTTTGTGTCATTCATAGAGCCAAAATGTGCATTTTTGGACCCATAGTTTCTATAATTTTCTAATCATCTGAAAAGTTGGAAGACATTTGTGAACACCAATCCCCACAAGACGAGCTAAGGGATGTATCGTCAGGCTCCATCCCCTCCTCTGCTGCTAGTTACTCCTCGAAAAGAAACAAATACAATGTACGAGTTAGATGTGGATTAGAATGAGACCCTCCCTCTTTTTGTCGATAGTAATTCAGGGTTGATGTTATGGGAGCACTTACGAAGCTTCGATATTTGGCTACATAAGGAAAGAAGAGCAAAAAGTCTTGTCTAGTACCATATTACATCAACAGTGTATGCTAAGGAATCAAAGTGTAGCGACGAGGGCTAGTAAAACTTGTGTTCAAATTAGAAAGGAAAGCGAAATTACATTGAAAAGGCAAGCGACCGGAACTTTATGAATGTAAGATTTTTTTGAAAACGGAGAGTATCAAAAGACAACAGGATTTTGTCGATTTATTGTATAGGGATGCGGTACGAAAGAAGCAAGATTTCTTGCGTACTAGCAAACGAAACGAGGAAGAGAGAGAGAGGGAGAGAGAAAATGTATGTGGGTCCGGGCGGCCGATGAGAGTTCGTTGAACCTTCGTTGGGAATGTTCCATAAACTAGGTCAAGGGGTTACGTGATCAAAGGGCACACGCCATACACCCTAGATTCTAGGTCAAGGGGTTACGTGATCAAAGGGCACACGCGGTACACCCTAGATTCTCACCATGACTTCAGTCAGCAGCAAAAACATGAACTAGTTATGATTATGATGTTGAGTGAAAAAGGAAGGAAAAATTACGATTGGGTAGGTACCAGGAGATGGAGCTGGTGTATTTCGCTTCACTTGTATAACGTTAGGGGAAAAAAATGGTAATGTAGTGATTTCCAAATGCGTCTCTACAAACTTCCCCGATAACTATAGGCCCTATAAAGAAATTTCTGTATGTTCCTTAGTAACACTGTACATGTATTAGCTGTTTATAGATTTGATGTGCAAACAGGAATTCCGAGGATATAAATATAAGGGAAGCACTAATTAACCAAAGGCAATTGTGGAACGACTTTCGAGAGTCACGAGTATGATAAGGTAAGAAGCCCATGAAACTGGGCTTGTTTATAAACGAGGTTCCATTGTATGTGATCAAAGTCTAGATTATCATGTTATTTTTTTTTTATCTTCCACTCGAGCCTTGGAATGATTTCTATAAGTGCATCATCGTTCATTCATAAAACACGATACACAGTTATCGTTTGATCCACGCATGTATACACCAGTTATCTGATGTGAGTCCTTATCGTATTTGTAAATAAATATGCTACAATCATATTTGCGATGTTGATAGAGAATAAAGACGAACTTTTCACCACTCCTGCCATGATTGATATGTAGGGCCTATAATTTATATTTTAATATGTAGGGCCTAATAAGTAGCCTCAGTTCATGCGCTTGTCAAAATAAACGGCAGTTGTCAAAAGCTTAGAGCCTTGAAGCTCACTGGCTAAGTGTGTCTTGGAAATCATAGGTCCAAAGTCAAGTTTAATGCTGCCGTTTGTGTAGCATAGACGTTCTAGTTCCACGTTATTAACACATCATGTGCTTGGATACTATTTTATCAGAGACATGACTATAGCATACTGTATTATATGTATTACCCTTCCGTTAGGCGGATTTCCTTTCGAACAAAGTAAAAACATGAAGCACAAAGCCAAAGACAATGTGACTTTGTCAAAAGAAATGTGAGACGAACTCATATTTTCATGATCTCAAATGAGAAGACTAACACAGTAATTAATTTCCCGACTTCCTCTGCTCAGTGGGACAGGTAGTATATAACGTGCAGTATATAAACATAATTTCATATGTGTACCTCCGTTTCATTATTGATTGGATGACGCGAAAATAAAAATGAAAATTTCAAAACATTGTATACTAGACGGTCGAGAAGAGGGTCGACAAGATGGTTCAGTCGGTAGCACGTCAGCCTCCAGATCCGAAGGACCCGGGTTCGATTCCCGAGTCTCACTGATGAGCAACTACATGTGCGTAACCATACCGTTCCCTCCAGTAAGAGGTAAAACATTGTGTCCCTCGGATATCGGGCATAAAATGGTGGTCCCTTGTGTGAGAGAGTCACAACTCATGCACGTAAAAGATCCAGCTTTGATTCATCGCAAAGAGCATGGTGTTAAACCCTGTGAAGTGGTCCCGCCTCACATCCAGCTTAACCCCATGGAAGACCAGCTATAGTGGAATATGGATTATCCAAACATCTTCTCAGATGGAAAATAAAACAAATACACACACACACATACACACACACACACACACACACACACGCACACACATTGCCAGCTATAGGAGTAATTCATGATTAAATGTTCATAGATGGATATGGTTATTCTTTTCCCTTCGGGGCAGTAACTGGTAATGGAGTACGTAGGGCCTGTCTCTGACCCCCCCCCCCTTTTTTTTGGGGGGGGCACATGCAGTATGTTTGTTTGTTTGTTTTTCCTCATCACAGCTCATTCGATCTTCGGACAAAGTTTGATGGAGTAGGCGGCAAACCACAGACATCAGTTCAGTTCAGTTCAGTTCAGTTCGTTTATTCATTTCTACGATAAAAACAAACAAACATGCAATGCATACATAAATACATAAATACAAAGCATACAACAATTGATAAGAATGTATAACATTATAGATATAACAAATTAACAGAACAACGCACTTAGTTATTTAACTGAGGAATACAGCCTTTTGTTAACTTAAATGTGAAATGAAAAAAAAGAGAACTTGGAGGAAAGCTTCAGAAGCCTTGTGAGGAAGTAAGTTCTCTTAAACCTTCTAATGAGGTATTTTACCGGCATATGTTACAAGTCACATTAATGAGGAAACACATAAAACACACACGCGTACACACACACACACACACACACACACACACACACAATACAAAGATATATAGATGCAAAATAAGGGAGATCAACTTTTCATGAATAATTCAATAATTCAGTAATAATGACCTTTTGAGGGATTTTTAAACAGTCGTAATGTTTGACATGACTTAATGTTATTTGGTACATGTAATGAGTTCCAGATGACAGGAAAGCTAAATCTGACAGATCTTTGAGTAAAAGTGGACTTAACTTTAAACAAATGAAAATCATGACTTTTGCGGGTCTCATAATGGTGAATATTGCTATTGGTATAAAACGTTTGCATTATGTGCAATGGTAACAAGTTTTTGAAATAAAAGAAGCCGAGAATTGCAGTATGGTATAGGAATATAAATATTGACTTTGAATGGGTATATTAAGTGGCGTAGAATGAGAACGATAGTGACTTCCTGTGCAAATACGTATACAGTCTTCTTTTGTAATTTCGAAATAGAATTTAATTTGTACTGATTACTGTTGCCTCAAACTGGTAGACAATATGACAAATAGGGTAATATCGGTTACAGCTCGTTATTCCGAAGGTTCGTTATTCCGAAGGCTCTTCAGTCCGAAGATTCCTTATTCCGAAGGTTCGTTTTTCCGAATTTCATTTTCGGATGAACAAATCTTCGGAATAACGAAACTTCGGAATAACGCCACAAATGTTCGGATTAACGAACCCTTTTTACATTTTCGGATTAACGAACCTTTAGGAATAGGGAATTTGCGTGTTTCGGATTAACGAACCTTCGGAATATCGAACCTTCGGAATAACGAACAGCACCCGTAATATCAACGAATTATACAAAATGAGAACAGATCGGGGTAAGTAATTTTTTAGTTTGTATAAAATGCCAACACTCTTCGAACCTTATTGTTCACATAATCAAAATACTCATTCCATTGTAAATGTTTGTCAATTTGAATACCAAGAAAATTTACGTGATTACATTTCTTCAATAACTTAAAATCAATAGTTACAACAATATCATCTAATACATCACAAATATTACTACATCTATTTTGAAATGGAACAAAATATGTTTTATCATAATTCACAAATAAACTATTGACTTTAAACCATTTTGTAACTTTACTCATTATTCATATTCAACATTTTCTTTTAAATTCTTTACATCAGATTGGTTATAAAACAAAGTGGTGTCATCAGCATACAAAACAAATTCATTTTTTTTTTGAGAATTTTGTTCTGTCATTAATATACAATAGAAATAAAAGGGGACCCAAAATAGAACCTTGGGGCACACCATACTTGATTTGGCTTTGATTTGAAGAGTGATTAGCAAAAGAATGTATTGGTAACGCTTATTTAAATAACTAGTAAATCACTTTAGAGCTGTACCACGAATCCCATAATGCTTCAATTTGTAAAGTAAAATTTTATGATCAACCATGTCGAAAGCTTTGGACAAATCCATAAATATTCCTAAACCAAAATTATTCTTATCAATAAATTGCTGATATGATTTTATCCTGTGAATTTATCAATGCATGGGTAGTGGAATGATTTCGTTTAAATCCGTACTGACTTTTCGATAATATATCATTGTTACCAAAAAAAAAAAAAAAAAAAAGGGAACGTACACGGTTAAATACACATTTTTCTATCAATTTTGAAAAACAAGGCAGAATAGAAATAGGACGATAATTTTGTAACATATGAGAGTTCCCCTTTTTATAAACAGGCATAACTTTTGCAATTTTTTGTTTGATTGGAACATTTTCTGTTTCAATATATAAACTAATGGTTTAACTATAAAATTAATTATTTTCTTCTTTTTAAGATAAACAATCTCATCCTGTAAAATGAATTCGCTCGCTCTCACGGGTGATACACTGTTTCAAAAATATTTGTCTTCGCGGCAAAGTTTGGTATTTAATAATTAATCTATATGTATGTGTGTACGGTATATCATGCATAATGCATATGTGTCTTCACGTATGTAATAGGCCCTTTGTATGTATATGTGCGTGGGTATACTATCACTATGTATGAATGTATGTAGAGGGCCTGATGCATGGGTTACAGCTCGTTATTCCGAAGATTCGTTATTCCGAAGGCTCTTTAGTCCGAAGATTCGTTATTCCGAAGGTTCGTTGTTCCGAATTTCATTTTCGGATCAACGAATCTTCGGAATAACGAACCTTCGGAATAACGCCACAAATGTTCGGATTAACGAACCCTTTTTCATTTTCGGATTAACGAACCTCTAGGTATAGGGAATTTGCGTGTTTGGGATTAACGAACCTTCGGAATAACGAACCTTCGGAATAGCGAACCTTCGGAATAACGAACAGCACCCGATGCATGTAGGCCTACACATAAATATATTTCCGTGAACCATACATCCATACTCGGAATGGCGGGTCTAGGGCAATTACCCTGGATCCTTCCCCTGACCCTAACCCTAATTCTAATCTTGAACCTAACCCTAACCCTCAACCTAAACTCTAACCCTATGTAAGCCTTACCATGATCTATACTCTAACCTCATCACTTAACTAGTTATAGCTCGGGGGGGGGGGGGGGGGTATTGCCCTCGAGGGGTATTGCCCTGACGGGAATGGTCATTGTCCATCTTGGTACTATCGGTGTAATATAAATTCCATCGCCATTTGATGGAAATTTTACCGGACATCCACACTCTGCACAGCATTTGCAAAATAAATGCCAGTTGATAGCATGAACTCGCACAATTCTCGATCCCCGTTGGATGCACACAGCGAAATTACATCTGCAATGATTTTCGGAATCGAAGGAGGCAGGTTATCCTATATAGCAGATGTATCTAACTAACATAAGCCAACATGCATGTACGTATCAATAATAGCGACATGATCACCGCTAATATAAGAACCTTTCCTCCCAGTGCTGTATTACGTGTACCTACATGTAGACCTATATGCACGGAGTTTTCTTCGAATAAATGCGTAATACCCAATCGTGAAGACGATGCGCTACTATCCGTGAGGGAGCTCTATTATGTAATGTATGTGTTTCATCCCTCACTGCGGCATCACAGTCATGAAGATCGAAGACTACACGACATCAATGTGATGCCAGCATTCACCGTGTCACCTCGCTAGCAAAGTCTTTACATGTTATCGTGCAGCTCTCTGCTCGATGTTTTTTATTCCCCGTTTTTTTTTTTCCTGCAACATGTCAACAAGATTATATGAGAGTAAAGTTTGCTTGTATCGAAAGATATTAGCATCATACATTTGCCGTGTATACGTTACACGGGGAGATATATAGGCGCATACGAGAAGTATAGGGCTGTGGGCATTCGTGTATCTTCCTAATTCTTTTTATGTGGAAGCCACACGTACGAGCATTTGACAGCTGAAGATAAATACGCACTACCACCATTGTCTCGCACGTGAGCGAATTTCTTATCCACCACGTAATAGTGTCTTGACGATCGATGTCATCGGGGGAAGCGGTATCCCGTGCAGTGAGAGTGAGAGCTGACTACCTATGAATTAATGTTCAAGGGAAACAGACTGCGTAATAAAATCGTCTTGGGGTTTGCATCGCATGGTCCAGAATTAAGATATCCACCGACGGGATCTAATCACGTGACCAACAATGGAAAATGGATTGAGGACTGTCGTCAATGACGTCAACGGCAGTAAGTAGAATGTAGCCTATACATCAGCCTTGACCAGCTTTCGGCTTTCTTTCACACAAGTCTTTGCATGAATCAACAGTGATCAAAGCAAATGCCTTTGTCATGTTCAGTATACATGGATAAAAATCGTTTGTCCAAAATGCATATATTGAATATTTTTTGGAATGCAAATACATGAATATTGTCTGTACAATGATACGAGATTACGACGCCATGTGATTAATACACGAGGTATATAATATGCATATGACGCGATTGTACGTAGATTGATTACCATAATAATGTTAATATAATTTTATTGTAAATGGAAATAAACTCACTTGAAGCGACGTTTTGACAGCTTCATGACATGCGGATGGATATCCCGTGGAAGGAACAATTGATAATACTAGCAAAATCGTTTCATGTCACATTATTTTTTTTTTTTTTTTAATTAACAAACGTCATTATCTACTAACTGGATGAATGAGAAAATAGCTCACATCAAACAAGACGAACATTTGTGGATATAGTTTTCTCTGCATACACTCTTAGCATTGGTTATTCTTTTCCCTGATATCTCCAGTCAAGACGAAAGAAGAACTGTCCATACCATACATGGTAGTACAAGACTAGCCTATAAATACTAGTGTATGCAACTACGGAAGACGAGATATCGTGTCGTTCAACAGTGTATCATTGGTTGAGTTACGTAATATGTCTTTCATTTTAACTCCCAGGTCAAGTTGTGTGCTCATCATTCAATGCATGCAATGATAAGAAGGTATATTATCTCTCTCTGAGCAGATAACGTAACTAATTTCTGCTGGTTATACGCCAATCGTTATACCACGTAGACAAGAAGCGCCGTTGTCGTATAATACTGTACCCTTTACTCCGTCTTGATAGGTTCCAAGGAGGCTGGCATATAGGGACTTCAAAGTTTGTAGTTATCATGACGGACAGCCGCTTTCCTCTTTTTTTCCCGAAACTGTAATTGAAACATCAAGGGTAACTTTTCACACACACACACACACACACACACACACACACACACACACACACACACACACACTCACACACACACACAAGTACGCACAATTAGTACGCTTAAGTTGTTTGATGACAGAAGACTGATGAACATATATCGTCGGTCGCATTACGAACCGGCGAATGTTCGAATTTGGGTCAATTTTTCAAAATTCACTTTTTTCCATTTTTTGAATGTCCATACCAAACTCTATCTATCCCCAAAATATCAAATCGCAAAATTCACGAAAACATGTATTTTTGGTAGTGACGAATTTTCAAAATGTCCAAATGCTGCAATTTGTGACATTACGAACCGGCAAATGTTCGTATACGCCGGTTCGTAAAATCCCTGTTCAGACGGAACACACGTGAGGTATGTGGGGCGAATCGAGGAGCTTGCGAGGCCGCGAGCGAGGGCTCGTCATCACCATCAGTCCCATGCACTCGGAATTGTGCTGGTATGTAACTACTAGGTGCATTTTGTTGCTCATTTGTTATTTAATCTTCTGTTTAAAAACAAAAGTAATGATAATCGGGGCAGGTTAATGTGTAATCATAAAATATTACATCAGAGAAGTAGAATTGCTCGACATTATCATGTAAAAGTAGCTTTCCTGTGTATTTCATTTCCTTGTAGTTGTAGATCCTACACAGTCGTACACCTAGCCACCATTTTTGTCGAAGGTGGTCCTTGATTATTCTTGGTCAGAGATAAAGCAATCCTCCCATACAACCCGGATGCATTGTTTTTTAAACTAAAGCATAGTAGAATCTATAAACTGAAAAAAAAAATATATTAGCAATTGCAAATACCCAGGTAGAACTGAAAATAGGCCCAAAGTAATAAATGATTATCATTGTTTTCAAAGATTCATGTTGTTGCATAAAAAAAAAATAGTATTTAGGCCCTAAGTAAGAATGAAATTGCATGATGAGACTGTTTAGCGTCAGTGTTAAGTCAGTTATAGTTACATATAGCTTCCTTAAGCATGCAAGAATAGCTGCTCTGGCCTTTACTGTCTAACTAGAATCCTGCATAAACAGTAAATTTATAGGCTAGATCGAGGTTGTATTCACCGGTATGTTACTTATTTTGATTACCGGGACAGATATCAATGAACTTTCAGAAAAATTAAACGAAGTTGATTACCGGTACCGGTACTCACAGTTTTTTTTTAACACTCATGTACCGGTACAAGTATAAGCCTATATCCAGGGATTTTTATTCTATATAAGTTACCGCGGTATCCTATTTGTGCCCTGATAACACTGACATGATTTTCCTTATTTATATCTTGGGGATAATTCTAGGAGCAGCAGGCCACTACAAGCAGGAGCCGAGTCCCCACAAACAAAGGCAGCACCGCTATCATTACAACTGTAGCAGCTAGCATCCCAGGAACATCAGCAGCACCTCTCGGCGCAGGAGCAGCATTAGCAGAGCCTGTAAAGTGCAACTGTAGCAGCTGAACTTCTCCATACAATTGTAGTCGCGAAGCCTCTATGTACTACAGTAGGCCTACCGACAGTACTATTGCAACAGAGCGTCTACGTATGCTACTGTAAAACTCTACATTTGTAGCAGCATGATCCTAACTTTCAACTGTAGCAGCTGAGCCTTTCAGACTGTAGCAGCAGAGCCTCTACGTACAACCGCAGAGAGTAGTGGTGATGAGGATGTTTTTCCTTCTGCCTATAATGGTAAGTTTGATTCGTAACAAGTGATTATGGTACCGGTACTTGTGGACCATAAAGTGTACCGGGAACCAGGTATTCACAAACATTTCTCAGTTTACGGTGAATGGAATAGGTCATTTATTACGTTCAGTGGAATAGATGATTGAACAATACCATGTCATTTGACAGAAATGACTGTTTTGATATCTGGAATGTACTAGGTAATGTAGTCATACCTTTTCTGTAATGTCGATCTTATCTAACTCTACTGTCAAGTATCTTATGCAGATATTAACCTGGTGAGGACAGGCTCATGTTGATATTACAAGCTCTTCCCTAGGCACCTGCTTGAGCATACTTGGGGGAAGTTTCTAATGGCCTTACTGTAATTATTTCATACATATATATCAATGTTGACTGCTACTCAATGTATTAAAAGAGAAAAAAGCAAGCACTAACACTTCTGTGTATAAGATTGTTAGGTTTTTATGTGAAAGACATCACATTTCTAATCAAAGAATGTGTAGCAGTTATCATTATTTACCTTTGCCAACCCCAAGGTGTAAAAGCTCGACCAATAGCACCTGAATTACTATGCCCTTCAGAGATCAGCAGACTTTGATGACAATTTTTTTTTGCATTTCAAATAGGTATGCTGGCTGTAGCTATTTTCATTTTGTCTCACAAAATGTCGTAGGTGATTGCCTGTAAAGAATTTCCTTATGTTACTTTGTTTTTTTCTTCTGAAATTGTGCTTTAGCTGTAAGAAATACTCTTCTTCACATTTTTCAAACCTGCAGGTACTTGTAATGTTTTATCACATAGTGTATGACACAACTGTCAAATTTCTCACTGAAATTGTCCATACAATTTTGTGTGTTTTTGAACCACCGTAGGCATAGATGCTCTTGTCAAGTGGAAGAGGGATGGTTCTATGAATCCTGTCAGCTCAAGTGACCTCTATCATGCTCAACGGACCAAACCGAAACAAGGTTCCTGCGTACATACGAGAAGTGAAAATGGCTGGTGGAAAGGGAGGGTGCTTCAAGTCTTCAACATGCCCATGGATGGACGTAGGATGTCAGATGACGAGGGCATTCCTCTTTCTGCCTGAGGTAATTTGAATACATAGTTACTGATTTGTTTTACATCAATAAGTTTATCAAGATATATTATGTCTTTTTTCATTTTAAAATGATGTAGAGATTTTTATGCATAGTATCATGTAGGTACAATGTACTTTCATTGCATTACCATTTCAATATAAATGTTCAATTCTGTGTAATGAATAAAACAAATGTCGTAATTGCAGTTTGTAATGACTGTAGGATGCTGAAGACTGTTAGCTCTCCACTTCCTTTCTTTAAAAATCTGATATTGATTATTACTTATAATTTATTATGTCAACGTCTCTTCTCAGTCCCAAAACAAAATCAATTACTGATAATTTGCTTTATGTGTATGTAATACACTGTAGATTCTAGTGTCCATGATAGATGTTTGCAAGTATATCTAGTATAAATCTTGTTGATTCTACCCACAGGATGGTCACATAATTTTTTTCATTGATGCATTGTTTACAACTTCCCCAGCAGTATCGTTACTTGCGACAGCAGTAGCAGAGCCTCAACGTCGATTTGTGACAGCTGAATCCCCAGAAACATCAGCAGCACCGCTTGAAGCAGCAGCAGCAGCAGCAGCAGCGGAGCCTGTACATACAGCCCTAGCAGCTGAGCCTCTAAGTACGACAACAGTGGTAGAGCCTCTACTTACAACTGTAGCAACTGAGCCTCTACTTACCACTGTAGCAGCAGAGCCTCTACTTGCAACTTTAGCATCTGCACTTCCAGGAACATTAGCAACACTGCTAGAAGCAGCAGCAGCAACAGAAGCAGAGCCTCTACAAACAACTGTGGTGTCCGCATTCTAAGAAACAACGCAGCAATGTTACCTTTGAAGCTGAAGGTAATTCAACTGGAGTTGAGAAGTTCAGGGCATTGTATAACTGTTGTTTGTATTTCTTGCATTATCTGTCTGTGTGGTGCAAATTCCTAAAAAAGCAATTATGAGCCAAAACTTAATTTTCCAATAACAAATGTAAAATAATTTAAACATGTGATAAATACTTTGATTATCTTTTTTTTCTTTTATCCTTCACTCTTGTAAGAAAAAGTTTGTGGCAGGCAACCTGTAAAATTTAAAGAAAATAGTTTGTCTTCTGCAAAGAATAGTTAAAAAAAAACCAGTAAATGAAGTAACAATTATTCAACCAGACTTGGCAGTTTCATCAAATTATGTATTTGTTTTCCTTGCATTAGGTGTACCTGATTTCATTTTGAAAGCAGACTAAGTCCTCCACTCTTATTTCAGATTACAAAGAATACTGAACCTTGCTGGATGATGGAAAACTATTAAATCTCGAGAAAGCAATGTCCCTGTCAGACATTGAAGAACCGATTTTGATGGTAACCGGACACAGGAAAGCAATAGAAAACTGTTTGTGAAGTGTAATGGAAGTACAGCATATTCATATTATGCTGTATGTATTCTATACTGCCCTTTATCTAGTCTTGTTGGTATACATCTGGTTGTATTTTACATTATTATATGTAGTGCACTAACTGTTGACCAACTTTCCTAAAATAAAGACCATTTAGGCAAACTATTGTACATGTTTCTTGTAAGGAAAGGAAAGGGAATTATTGGTGAATTTCTTGCTCATAGTGCCTTGTACAAATATAGACTTGATGCATGATCAAGTTTGTAATACTTTCTGGTAATTATTTTATCTTCAGTGTTACATATTTGCTACATGCTTTCAATAATTTCAACACAGTTTCACACAAATCGACCAATTTTTATCACTTCGAGAGGACCTTATTCAAATATAAAATAAACAATAGAAATAAAGTGTAGTGTTCCAGTATGTATTCCATTTATTGTCTCTTCATTGCAAATTTGGAAACTACTGCCATTGAGGCTTTTGAGGGAGTGGAAGATAGATGTCAGTGCAAAGCCAGAAGATTTTCATGTGGAAGAATATGTAGGTACTGACATCAGTTCTATTCCTGATAGATCTTCAGTTGTCATGAAAAAATTAATGGAATCTAAAACAGAATTGTCAAAAAAAAGCTGAACAGTGGGGAAGCCTGCAAAAAGTCAGAAATATTTGTAGATGGTAGAACACATTTTAACCATCAAAGATGTGATTTAACACATAACCATATCAATCTTTTGGCTATGATTGCCTCAGTGAAAATGGCAGAATGTCTATCAGACAATATTATCATGCCTTGAAAATTCTGGTCCTAGAAAGAGAATGGCTAGCCAGACATGTTATTAACATGTTGTCATGTTGTCCCCCATCCTAAGGACAGCAAAAAGAGACAAATGACGTACACTACTCTCCTCCCAGCAGTCCAGTAGTTGGCAGACTGTTAAAGTTTGTAGACTCGTGTTTATAAACACATTGGGTATCACTTTCATTAATTCAACCCTGGGCAAAATTACCTTGTGAAGTGTGAGGAGAATGGTACACTTGATCATGTTATTGCACTATTTGTGACTAACACGCGTACTACTGTAATACATTAAAGTCAAGGAAATGCAGAACTTCTCACCAATTTACATGTCAGATTACCTCGTGAAGTGTTGGGAGAATTTTGTATTTTGTACATGTTATTGCACCACTTTTATAGTGGTCAGAACACAATTCTGAAATGCAACAAATGCCTAACTTCTCATTCCAAGTGAGATTACATAGTGAAGTATCATGGAGAATGTCACATTTATTTTGTATCAATTGTAATTTAATGTATTGTAATAATAGTGTGCAATGTAATTATTGTGAGCTGTCGAAAATGCAAAAAAAAAAAAAAAAAATCACTCTCTGAATTTACAGGTTATATCTGGAAGTTTGAGGAGAATGCTTTGTTTTGTAGTTACTGTATGTAATTATGAACACACATGTGGAATGGTGCATTTTGAATTAATAAAATGCAGAATTCTTCACAAACTTGGGGACTGGTGAATAGAAAAAAAAATAACAAAAGAAAAAAAAAGAGGAGTGAGAGAGACACAGATACCTAGAATTGGGAGAACAAGGTGATTATGACTGCTTTGTAAGAGGGTATGTGTGTGTGTGTGTTTGTTCGAGTGTGTGTACTGGTATGTGCATGTATAGTGTGTGTTTGTGTATGTTTGTGTTTGCATGGGTGTAATTATATTCTCTCAATAATGAATTTACACTTTTTTATAGACAGTGACTACCAGGCACACTTTTAGTACTCATCCAGTAGTCAATAAAAACCCATTGCACAGTTTGATAACATTACTGGCATCAACAATTAATGTGTCAGGAAGTAGGTTGTGTGTGTGGGTTTGAGTGTGTTTACTGGTATATGTGCGTGTATGTGTATTTGTGTATGTTTGTGTTTGTATGGGTGTAATTATATTCTCTCAATACTGATAATGACTTAACACTTTGTAATATTTATAGATAGTGAGTGACTACCAGGCACGCTTTAATAGAACGGTACTCATCCAATCAAAAACCCATTGCACAGTTTGATAACATTACTCGCATCAACAAATAATGTGTAAAAGTACAGGTAGGTTGTATAGTTTGAGAAAATAACTGGTGTTTGTTACACTTTCCTAATATCCATGATTATGATACAACTAACATGAATGAACATGAATGAACATGAATGAATCACAATCCCACTACCTAGAGCGGCGAATGTATACATTACACTGTGCGCGTACCACCTAAGCGTGTGGAATGTGTGATGATACGCGCCATTTTATGTTACATTTGCCGGTTCGTAATGCGCACTCGCTACGTCCACACGTATTGAGCATGGGCTTTACGAACCGGCAAATGTATACATTTGCCGGTTCGTAATGCCCTCTCTTTAGTACGCGATGTACGTAAAACGCTGAAATGGGGGGTTTTACGAACCGGCAAACGCACTTTGCATCACTACCACAGAGCCCCAGGTGCAGCTACAAAATAATATTTAGTATCAGACAAAGCAGAAAATTCCGCTTTCATCACTCTCTTAATATCATCATCAATGTGCGGTTATAAGACACGTTTTTATACGTTTAAAGAAGTCCCGATTCTTTAAACGCGATTATCTCGTAATCGTGTTTCCGCGCAAATTCGAACATTCGCCGGTTCGTAATGCGACCGACGATATTATTTGCAAGACAAGAATCGGCATTCGAATCAAGAAACGTATCTGAGTACATCGTGATGCTTATGGTATTACACTGTATTATATCAGTCAACCACAAAGAACAACGAGAATACTAGTAGTTCCGGCGGAAATATTAATTGGTCTTGCGGTGGTATATGCAAAGAGGGCCTTGTATACGTGTTCTACTCGTGTGTTAGCATGAAGTATACATCATACGTGAGTGCAAACGATGGGAACTCGAAGCTAAATAATATTCATGAGTTACGATTCCCGGGAAGGCACTTATATAGGTAGAGATGGACTTGAATAGGAACCTGAGGTCATTTCCACCTCACTTGATGGACATAGCTACAATGTATGATTATCCATGTTTATTGGCTCAAGTTTGATATACAAATATTTTATGGTGATTTTTAACAGAAATATCAGCATGGTAAAAATGTACCATCCAAGGAAGGCCTACCCTTAACGTAATGAAATAAATAAGACGTCGGGTTAATAAAGGCAAAGCTTGCTCAGCGAAAACATCATGAATTTTGAGACCACGAGAGTAAAAGGGATAATGAGTTTATTTCAACTGATTAACGTCCTTTATCGACGTAAATAAACACCGCCTATCCATCATACACACACGGTTGGGAGTATATGCCTATGATCTTCATCATGGGTATGATACTGCTCCAACATTGAAATATTGGTAATTGCTTACGTCGGTGAAAGGCAATTTGACAATAAGTTGTAATAGAAACAACTCAACCTGAGAATAATGTCTGAATGTCTGAGTTAGATAGTAACAGATCGGACCATCCTGATAATCTGACGAACTTATCTGACTTGTCATTTTGGTGCCATCTAGTGCTAAACATCATTTTGTTTGTAGTATGTTTGATTCAGTCTGATTATCTCTTGTGCAAACCTGAAAAATGAAAACACACACACACACACACACACACACACACGAGAAAACTGACAATATTTTACCAATTGACCTGGGAGTGTGCGGATCTCATGCATCCACTCAATCTACGCAATAGGCCATGGTTAACGTGCCTGCTAAGTTTTTTTTTTTTCTTCTTCTTCTTCTACTTCTTCTTTTTTAAGAGCCGGTCTTTTCGAGTCCAAAAAGGCGAGAAACCGAGATCCGAGATTCACTCGACTTCTCAGGCCTGAGGCGAGTTTTCATATAGTCGGTTTCCGGACTTGAGAAATGGAAAAGATGAGATCTCACAAGTCTCCTTCTTACCTTCTCGGACGAGAGAAGGTAGAGAAAACGAGATATCGTAACTCACCTTCTCATCACCCAAAATGTCGAGATATGAGATGTCATATCTCACCTTCTCGGATGCGAGAAGGTGAGATATTACTTCGTCTTCTTGCTGTCACTTAAAGGCCTTCATAATACTACTAGACCAAACTTTGACAGCTATATACCCCCCTCCCTCCCATTCTTATTGCAAACCCTAAGCACTGCTATTGACTAAGATCTGGGAAAAGATGTATCGTGTACACTCGTGTAGGATGAAATTTCTCTTCCTGCATGCTTATGTGCCTCTTTCTATTCTCCAATAATATTTTCTCTGTTTTGTATTATGGAGGGCTGGAGGAGTGGAGTGGGTGTGGGTTTTTGGCCGTAAATGATACAAAGCCATACAATAAATGAATATGTGTGCGCCACAAATACCAATGTCATATTTGGGAATATAATACTTTCCAAAGTACATTACTGCAACCTTCAGGTTAAAGTTATACTTTTCATATCGCACACGAATCAATTTATAATACAATATTTTTATTGTATATTATTGTATAAATATTATATTTCACTTTGTAATGCTGTCATATCTTCTATAGCCATCCATGAAGATGGCGAGTGGAGATACAAGAGACTGTTTACTCCGGGACCTCTCGGGGTGAGTCTCTCTACCAAAGAAGCCATGCTACGTGATGTGGGGTCCAGAGATACGGTGTTCATCCAGCTCTTAAAGTCTGTGCGAGCGAGTCTCCTTCGGATAGCAGGTAAGTGGAATACCAACAAAATGCTATCAGTGAGGTATGGAAATATGTTTTTAAAAAGTCATTTATTTTTTTCAACTTATGATTCACATTATTGTAGCATAATAGAGATCTTTCACAATCAGTCACCATGACATCACCACATCAAAGATTGTAACAGTCTGTTGCATGATTGGTTCCTGTTGCCTTTTATCAATTTCAGTGGTTATTTTGACTACTAGATAACTCATCAATCCTACTACACGTAACACCAACATATCAATCACGATGTGCACCACGTTCCTTCTACATCTTTCCTTCCAGGTGTGTCTGGCGATACTCACACAAGCATTCTGATGCAGGGAAGTGGAACGTTCAGCGTAGAGGCCGCTCTAACGACAAGTATTCCACGAGAAAACCCACGAGTATGTCTCTGAAAAATGTCTACGCGTTTAGCATTTAGTGTAAAAACTTTTATAATGAAGCTACATTTTACTTTTCGTATATCAACATAGTGTTTGTCACATCAGTTTGTGTTTTCATAATGTCATAGGATGAAGAGTTAAAGGTGTATGTTACTAACAGAAGCCACGGAACTTTTTTTTTTTTTTTTTAGTGGGAATGTGTAGGTGTGTTTTGGTGGGGGGGGGGGGGGGTCAGGAGTTGATGGTATAGAAGCCCGTATCTGATATTCTTTTACCTATTGAATCCAAAAACTGCTATGTGGAAAACTTGGCTGATGATAAGTAGGCAGTCTTGTCTGAAAGACTATTAGAGTGACATTCTATTAATGAACTCTGAAATCAGTAAGATTACTTGCGCACTGTATCAATAATTGGTCTTCGTCAAAAGATTTTGCTTCTCGTCAACGGAGCTTACGGCAAGCGGATGATAAAGATCGTCAAAACTTTTGGAATACCCGACAAAGACGTCGAGGTCATGGAGTTTCCTGAAAATGAGAAGATTAGTCCATATCGTGTGGAGGAAAGACTGAAGGAGGGAAGAGAATGGACCACTGTAGCCATTGTCCACTGTGAAACTACGTCTGGAGTGATCAATCCTATCACAGCTATTGGCAGACTGGTCAAACAATACTGTCCAGGTAAATCCAGTAATCCTTTTTATGGCATATCTATCAATATCATTATACTCAAGAATCAAAATAGCCCATATGGAGGAAAAACAATGAATTGCTCTTCTACACGCGTTGAAAATACTACATTGGTAATAAAATATAACAATCTTTAATTTGTTTTAGAATCAGCAATGACTATTGAGGAATAATTGTCAAAATTTGATGAGTGTTTTTTTTTTCTCTCTCTCTGTAATGATTCGTTTCACATGCATGTTTCATAAGCAACCACGGGAGTAGTGGTTGCTTATGAAACGCATGTTCTTAACTCAGCTCCAGAAGGAGCTAAGTTAAGAACATGCGGGTTTGTTTGTTTGTTTGTTTGTTTATTTATTTTATTCAATCACGGGGTTAAAAGCCCTCAATCAGCCAAGAGGCTGTTTTTCAGAGAGGCATTAAACAAAATATTTGACATAAACAGAACAAATCAAAGATACAGAACGAAACAAAATCAAATCAAACATAGAGGTGATATGAATATATAAAAAAAAAAAAAAAAAAAACGAAACAAAGTCTAAACATACTCTAAAATCAATATCAATATAACAAAATACCAACAATCATCCGAGGTTCAGTCTCGTGGTCTTTGATTATTGGTTTATTCCTCGGTTCTGTATTAACGTGCTATGTTAGAGCCTTCCAAATGATGTGAAATAGAGGAAAAGAAATGAAATCTTATGCAGTGGAGAAAAGCGATTTCTCGTGCATCCCCTTTTTTCTATCAAGAACGGAACAGGGAATGAAATTCGGTCTCATTTTTCTTTTCCGCATGAATGAGCAGACGCCACGTTTATCGTGGATGCTATGAGCAGCTTTGGCGCCATTCCCATCCCGTTTGAGGAGTCTCATATTGACTTCCTCGTTAGCTCTGCTAACAAGTGTCTGGAAGGTGTGCCAGGCTTTGGACTTGCCATCATACGGAAGGGCGCCCTCAAGAAATGTCAAGGTCAGTTGCTGAGAAGCAAACGAGAAAAAAAAAAATATATATATATATATATATCCTTCCGCTTCATTCGAAGTTGCATGAAATTCACCCCGTTTTATTCTATGGAAAGGCATTCTCACTAAGTGTTAAGTCCTGGAAATAACAAGTGTAAGTACATTACAATGTTTTATTAACATTAGTAAAGAGAAAACAGTCGCTATCAAAAGATGGTCAGAACTATCCGGAGATATACATTACTTACTTTCAGTTTGTTCATCTTAGCTGCACCTTGCATGTCTTTGGTTTCTCTCAGATGTGGAAAGATACTCAGTGCGTCTCATGTCACCTTGTTGACATTTCTACATTCGACAACAATCGTTTTAACTACTATTGTTTTCACCTCAACTTTTGCCTTCTTCTATTCATTCCGTTAACATCTTGTGATACCTTTGCTCTGTCTGACGATTTTTACTTCGTTAATGTCCTCCTCATCTCTGTCTTTCGTTTTACTCTCAACTATTCTAATCATGCGGCTCCATTTCTTTCCTCCTTTTCATCTCCTTTTCCACCTCTCGTTTTCTCCTTGCACTTTGGTTTGCTCAGGCCGCTCACGAAGTCTCAGTCTGGATCTGTTTGATCAGTGGGAGACCTTCGAACGCACCGGCCAGTTCCGGTTCACTCCTCCGACCCACACCATACTAGCCTTCCATCAAGCCTTGTTGGAACTTGAGCAAGAGGGAGGAGTTCAAGGCAGATTGAAGCGGTATTCAGAACAAAAAGTCTACTGAAATTCTCTATTTAGGGTTTGAAAATTTACAAATAAGCTCTTCAAAGGATTCCTTTTTTACCTATTACAGAACAACAGTGATTTAAGCAACCTTACTCGGGTAACGGAATATCTAATGTGGGGAGGGGCGATAAAGGAGTCTTCTACCAGGGTAATTGTTCCTATGAGATGAATCAGAAAAATTCTGGGGGGGGGGGGGGTTAGTAGGTCTGACATGTTTGTAGATTCTGATTTTAAATGTTCTTGTTTTCTTTCCCCACCTCTCCCTCTCTTTCTCTCCCTCTCTCTCTCTCTCTCTCTCTCTTTGCCACAAAAGAAAATTGTGTGTGTGGCCCATATATTGCTCGGCAATAAGTTAGCACTCCTGTTATTGGCTGGATGACCATCAATAGATGCAAAGGTGAATACTTTCTGTTAAAAAAAAAAAGAGGAGAAGATAAAATTGGATGACATAATTATAAGAACATGTCAGAAAGATTCAATCACTCACTTGCTTGTTTCCGGGTTTGCCCGTGCTTGTTTGATTTCTTTGCTTTTAATGATTGCACGTGACTGAATTTAAAACTTGCCAATGATACTAGCTAATGCCAGAATGACGCAATCTGACTGATTCTTACCTGTATGATATCTTACATCTCGAATGATATCTTATATCTCAAATGAGATCTGATATCTTTGATGATATCTTTCATGGATTAGATATCAAGAGAACCGGAGGATTCTGAGGGATGGGATGAGGGAACTTGGATTCCGAGAATTCCTTGACGAAACTCATGAAGGTTGCATCATTACATCCTACCACTACCCTACCCACCCAAACTTTGACTTCCAAGATATGTACAGGAAACTTAGTGACATGGGTAAGCCGACCCTGTGGAGTTATCGAGTAACCTGTAATAAGTTATCTGAAACGTCGGATATTGTGATGGTATAAAAGTGCATTTGAAATAGAAATTTTTCTAATGGAGTCACCCCTCAGGACGATTCACACCTCTTTGCTGTGCACTATTTCTGCATGGATTTTTTTTTTTTTTGTTATCTCGACAGACAGGACTAACAACAAAACAATAATTGATTCATTCGGCATGAAGACAGACACAATTGCAATTATTACCCTTGTAATCATCTGACCTTGGTTGATAACAAAGAGGAGACTACCGCAAATCACGCAAGTCGCATCTAACATTACAAGAATGCCTACCCGACTATGATAGTGATCGAGACCGAGAAATTAAACTTTTGATGATATTTCCCTATGATTAGGTTTTAGACCGAGCTTTGAATTTGATCACAGGAGAAGAAACCAGAAGAAAAACGCAATGCACATTAAGAGGAGAGACATCTTCACTGATTAGTTTAAGTCTGCATAAATCCATAAAAAAAAACAACGGCAAACACGGCCTGTATGATGTACGAAAACAGTTGTAATCGAGTTTAACTGTGTGTGTTACACTTATTCGCACTGCATGTTACGCATGCCTGTAGAGGGAGTAGCAATCGAAGAAATCAAATGACTGAACTGTTCTTAAACATTCACTTTTTGGTTCACAAAGCAAGAGACGGTAGATGAGATTTAACATGTTACTCCATTTTCTTCCAAGCGGTCGAAGAGAAGCAAAAACGTGTTTATTGTGATTGCAAGGCAGGTTTTGAACTCGTCATAATTCCAACACGTTAAGTAAGCTTAAGGCGGGTTCCGCTTCCGAAGTATTATCTATTTCTGTTCTCAACTAAGGGTGGTATTATTTGAAAACTGTGTCTTCACCCAGACAGACAAGGTTTCCAGAAGACGTAACATAATCTCTGATTATCACCTCACCTCAGAAACAATATAAACATCATTATGTATCAAAAGATAATTCAAATCTTCGGGAATAGATAAAATGTCCTGGTGATCTCCAGTTATACTTGCGTGGATCTGTAAGCGTTTGTATTTGGAACATACATGTACCATAAAAAAGGCTAAAAAGAGTAATGAAATTCTGATCCGTGTACATTGCCATAGAATATTTGTATACTGTTAGATTGATGTACCTTATATATCATTCTTATAGAAATTCGAATCTTTTTGTCTTTATTTCGAATGTGTTGGGAAAAGGATACTTGTATATAGAAATGTTCACCATAGTTCAGTAAAATTAAACCTGATGACCCTCTTGTATGCACCGAAAACATTAATTACCATGATTACGGTGTTTTATAAAATTCTGTCGTTTGTTATTGCACGATCGCCGCTTTTTTATATGAAAATATCGGCTTAATGATAGAAGTAGTTACTAAACAAGAATGATAATCACAAACGTTACCGTCATGATAACGAATCTATATAAACGTGTTTTTTGTTTCACCTTAACAAATGATTTGTTTTTTTACTAACTGAATGTGTTTGAGATTACATATTTAAGTAATATTTAAATTAGAATTCTACATAATATTAACCATTTCAATTTTAAATATGATCTATCTTAATATTTCGGGTGTTTTTTTTTTTTCTTGTTTACGTGTTGTTTTGTACTTTGGATATTCTGATTGTATGCTATAGCCATTGATGAAAATCAAGCCAATCTAAGTTGCGACAGTCATTATCATAATGACATGTTACAATGCCATGTGCGTAGGAACACCAAAGCAAAATTCGATATGTAATCAAAAATAATTGAACGAAGCAAGAATAGGAAGTTTGGAATCACTCTAACTGCCATCCGTGCTACTCATTTGTGCCTGTTTGGTCTTGTGTCATCTTCATCTTTCACTTTTGCCTAGTCTTTCTTTGTTTATTATAAAATACTATTATATGGTTTATCGTTATATTTTGTGCTGCTTTCTTTTCAGATTTGGTGATATATCCAGGAAAAGTGACTCAGGCAAATTGTTTCCGCATCGGAAACATTGGTCACTTATTCCCAGATGACATGCGCCATCTACTGTCAGGAGTCAGGAAAGTATTCGAAGAAATGGGCATTCCTCTCCCACTGTCTGCGTAGATCCTCTGGTCAGGTCGCCTAATTATCAATTATCTTTACATTTAGCACAGAGATACTTTGGCAAAAAAGGGTTATTTGTCATCACAGTAATTGTATTTCTCACTGCTTTATTTGTTTTGTAGCGTGATTACCAGCCATTTTTAAAACTTTATTACTATAAAATGAGATCATTTCTGCAGACCGAATACTACACCGACAAATGTAATGTCCTGCCGACAAAATGTCCACGAGGAGTGACCAATCAAAGAATGGTCTTGGGTTGGAATAGATTTTAGACTTTTCATTGCTCTTGACCCCCATGATGGTATCAGAATCGTGTGTATTCTTTGATCACTTTGCTTGGTCATAATTACCATTATTTGAGATCAAATGTATGTCATTCACTGAACAATCGAATCATTGAAAACATGGATTTGTGTATTAACTTGTGTGAGTGAATGTTAAAACTTGCTTTTAATTGCCTTTAATTATTTTGGCCAGTTTGGGGGAGATCTTGTTTGAGAATTGTACGTACAATGTCTTTCAGGTGATTATTGCAATATGGTAAAGGAACAATTTTTTACAAGAAATATTGTAGTAAAACAGTAATATCTATTAAAATGATGGCGATTATATTAAAGATCCAATTAACATACCATTTCCATTATGCCAATTGCCTGATTTAGGATATTCAACCAGTACTGTTGAAAACAAAAATGTGTAAATCCCATGTATTACATCAAATTCTCAAGCAAAAAATGTGACAGACGAATCAAAATCTGTACCGTCCGATGATAATTGTGCAGTATTAATATCCTGATAAAGTATTACAGAAATATGCGTATGAAAGACATAACATACTTATTCTTGGAAATGAATGTTTTCTATAAGTTAATCAATAGAAAGAGAGAGCCGTTTCATATTTAACTTGAAAGGATTTCATGAACCATATTCATGTTTTGAACATGTGAAAGCGGCTCTTTCTCTCTATAATATGTGTGCATATTATACGGGCATGTGTGTTCACTCTTTATTATGCCAATAAACAGTGTAACATGCACTGCCTATATAAATGCTGTCACCTGGCATAAGTATAGGCAACACAACTCACACGCAAAACACAAAACAAACTCGTGTCACAGTTTACTGAAGCAGATATATATGATGTCTTAGCGAAGGTATACAAAATACAGCAATACACTCACCAATTACAGATACCTCACTACAAGAACAGTGAAAACATGTGCAATATATTACATAATATACAAGACATTGTGTACTGCAATTTGCATAGCATTTGCACATACTAATTTCTGTTCAGTTAACAATAGCCTGAGTCATATGGGGTAACACTCCATACAGGCCATAGTGTTGTGTTTGTTTTTTTTTTTTTTTTAACTTAGCTTCACAATTGTAATGTGTCTTCTCGGTAAGAGATTTATTTCACATTATAAACATGTATAGTTTTGTTTATCTTGCCGTTTAATTCTGCAAAATTTCGTAAAATTATGTTTTTCGCAAAGAAGCATTATGGCGTCACCATGATTATCGCTATCGTTGGCAACATCCTTGTCATTATCTTCTGTAGCCATGTGACCCCTGTGGGGTTTACTACCAGATGAGGTACATCTCTCTACTGTTCTTGTTGGTTTTGTTATATAAGTCATATATCAGGACTTGCTAAGATCAGCCTTCCATTGTATGAATTGGAATACCCGGGTTTGAAATAAGGTTGTCATTGGACGTTTTCGAGCAGATAAGATGACTAAATATACTACAGTATTGTGTAAAATCTCTTACATTAATAGATTTATATATATATATATATATATGAAGACAAGACACTTGTTTGTAGTCATTGATCACAAGGCTATGTGAGATTCTGTTGTCAAAAGATTATTTTCTCTTGTCTTCTTACTGCGTCCTGTTGGTGTGCACTTTACAATAAACGATTTATCTTCCAGAAGTTTGACGAGTAGTGTTTGTTTGTACATGTAGTACCCATACCGCTACTTCAAGGAACAATTTAATGTCATAGCTGTTATGCTGATTGGCGTTTCATGTGGACGTCATTTCATGAAACAATTCTTTTCTAATTTTCCACAATGTCCAAGGGCACTGACACAATGATAAATCCATTTCACTTCTTTTTTTTTTTTTCTTTTTTTTTTTTTGGGGGGGGGGTGGCAGTTTTGACAATATCGAAGTTTACTCTCGGTAATCATCACAGAGTAACGACTGTACATACACGCCTAGAGTTGTTGCCTGGTAACGAGAGAAGCGGTTTGCGAGGGAGGGAGTGCCGTCAGTTGTCGTCTGCGACCACTGAAGCGGTAATTCTCTCCCGCACAGATCACGTCGATAAAAAGCAACAACGTGGGGGATGTCCTATGACCCCCTACATCTGTTCTGATTCGTGATCTGTTCTATGTATGGGAGCGTCTTCTGCTGATCGAGCTTTTGCTAGTGTAATGTATCCTTCCATTATTAAATGGCGAAAACCTGACAAACGAAGAACTCTTATCGAGAAACAAGCATTGCGGATATTGACTGAAGGTTACCGAACATTGCATCTCTGTAGTGGTGAGAAATAAGAGAACTCCGACAATGACGACCGGCATGGCAATCCCGAGAGTGAAGATTCAGAACTCTAACCCACTAACTCTAGACGAGAGGTAGGTCGAACTCTGTCATTCATGTTTCCAGGGTTTAAAATTTTCCTGCCTGGTCTGAAATGTCTTTCAAGAATTCAATTAATTACATTATTAATGGTGTTTATTAGTTGCGAGATAAACAACCTAAAATGTTACACTTTCATAAAGTTTCATTAGAATAGAATAGAATTCATAGATTTGTTCTGATGATGCATTTGAAGTGCATTCCTGCATGTCATGTCATCACTTTGTTCTTACGTTTATTTCAGCGATGTCAAGTAAAATCAAACGGCAATGAACGATCTTTGTATACACAATGTGTACTGAAGTTGCTCGTGTAATGGGCGAATGACGCCAATTTTCGGAACTGTATGTGTACCTATTTATCTGTCTGTCGCCGAGAAATCTTTGTTCTTCACGGTTAAATTTGTTTAAAGTCCTTCGGATAACTTGATAGGATGAAGTCTAAACATTGACGAGATCGTAAACTACTGAACTCACCCATAAATACCCAGCAACTAAATATGGAACAACTGGGACGACGCTTTTTCGTACATTATCGTGATAAACATTGTATGTCGTCATACTCAGACATGTTAAACCAAGAATTAGATCACATCGACAAATGTCAGTAAAATTTCAATTAAAATTAATGATTTAATATGTGTATGTATATATATATATATATATATATATATATATATATATATATACATATATGTAGTGACAGCAAAGGACTTAACCACAACATGGCGGGGCGGTGCAAGGACAGTTAAAATAATTGGCAGCAAAACTTGCACATAGACGTGGCTGATGTTGGGTTGCACCCCTTTATTCAAGTCGGGCGAAATGACCTTCTTCAGGATCTACACAGTCAATGACAACAACGTATAAACAAAATATTTGTTGAGAATATTTTGGAATGTATAATATTGAAGGTTAGTTAATTTTAGTGTGATCCAATATTTAGGTTGATTTTGTTTATACGTTGTTATCGATGACATGCTTCTAAAAATAATTATGGATATCTACCTGAAACTACTCTCTGTGTTGCCTCTTATGGACTCCATTTGACCTGCTCACATTTCGACCTTTCCATTTTTCTTTATGCTACTTTGTCTGTCTCTTTCTCTCTTTTTTTCTTTCTTCCTCCCCTCTCTCTCTCCCCTCTCTCTTTCTGTTTCTTTTCTCTGTCACCCCTAGCATTTCTCGAGGCAGTGAAAACAACGTTAAGTTCATGATCTCAGTTACAGCAAAACGAGTTTGAGTGATCTGATCAGTAGGGAAAATGGTGTGAGGTGAAGGGGTCAAGAGATTTCTATGCACAAGTTCAGCTGCTCCGCTGGAGGGAGGCAGTTTCAGTCATACCGATGGAGCATATCATTAACACAGTTAATGTTTCATGTGCAAGAATACCTACGACGAATCGCAACACACTTATAAAGAAATGTAAAGGTAAACAGTGATAATGTTTTGCGGATGTAGTATAAAAACCGGCGTTTCTGCATCTTGGATGAAATAATGCAAGTACAGCATTGTAATATAAGATCACATAATGTTTTTGCACGTTGTCTTCCAACATGTTAAAAGTCAGTTCAATTTAATCCAATTTCGATTTAATTCACCGAGTTAAGGGACATGCCGGAATGTCAGTAAATACTGAAAGAAGATATGTCAGGAGTAAACAAGATAGATTGCATTTCACAATCATGATTGGATAATATTCTATACTTCTGAAATCTTAAAGATTAAAAAAAAAAGAATTTCGTCAAAAATGCAAATAAACAAGGCAACGTAAAATGCGACGGTAGAGTTCGTTTCTTTCCTGATCGAAAACAAAGAAAACAAAAAGATACGAAACAAAATATAAATTGTAATTGTGAAGGGGAAAAGGCAGATTATGGTGTGTAAAAGAAGCCTATGGTCATTTTTTGTTAGTTTGCGCCACTCAATGCTTTGCTTCTTTGAACAATAAAACTTCAAAAATTCATTAACTGTATTTTTCCATCGATGAAAAGAAGGATGTGTATTAATGCAAGTTAACTTTGGGTTTACCAGCCTGAAAGGTAAAAGGTTAATGACAGCCGAAAACAATTCCGATTGTAAGTGAAACAAACGTGAAACGTGCTTAAAGAAATTCATTATTTATGGCAGGTGAATGTAGCGTTGTATTTGGAGATTAAACTTTTCAATTCTCATAGATATCGTCAGGTCTGTTATAAGGCTAAGCGAATAGTGGAATATGGGTCATATTTCTGCTGCGTTCTCTTCGCTTAAAATTTCAAGTTGAATGTTATGTTGTTGGTGATTGCTTGTCTCTACACGTAGACATTGAAATGGGTATTGCTAAAAGGGAAATAAGCGATTAATCTGGATACTATAAACAATCTATTCAACTAGCGTGCTTATAGTTACACATATCTATTTCACATACAGCCAGTAGAGCATGTTGATTTCGTTGCACTGGCAAAACCTGACTTGAGATGGATTCTACCGAGAACTTAAGTAAAACTCTCGACGCCGTCTACTTTGTTTATTACGTAATATAACGAGTGAGATTGTTGAACATAAATCTTCAGAATATGAAAGACTCGAATAAATTTGCGAGCAGGTCTGCCTGGAGATAAACCAGGGAGGTGGAAGAGACTCTTCCACCTCCCTGGATAAACCATGTGTGTGGAATAGGGCCTACATCAAGGAGGGATTCATTCCTACTGGAAATCTTTACTTTAACGTGGAAGTGAATACTAGCAGCAGGGACTGGTAAGCTCTATTGATTAGTTGATCCGCTCCTCGCTTCCTCAACGCTTATGAATAAACTGCAGCCAGGCATGGCCATGCTAAGAATGTGAGTCAATACTTAGGAGACAATGAGCTGAAAAGGATATGCCCGATCTAACGCTTCTTAGCCCCATTGCAAATGCCCCCCTATGCAAGGGAGGGAGACAAAAACACTGTAGAGAAGGGGCCAAGTGGTGGTCGCTTTGTTGATACTCGTAGACGCGGGGACAGGCGTTCAGAAGCAGAAACCATTACTAGTTTAAACGCGTTTAGCTGCATCATTTTTTGTAAGGGTTGGACAATAATGTGATCTGTCGTCTTTATATCCTTTTTGACTGTAGAGTAGGAAATATACTTCACAATGAGTGACCCTCATGTGGAAGGTCGAAGCTCAAGAACGATGTAATACATTAGTTAGTACAATGCGAGAGAAGCGGCGCCACTCTGTTTTTCCTCAGAGCTGTATCCAGGCCAACTGTAGGGAATGGGCTGTGCGATAGGAAACACTCAATTTCCACGCGGAAACGGTGCGCGGTTCTACAGAAAACAGATCTCACCTGCATAGCGTTGGCATGACAACATTTTACTACCGCGATACTGACAAAATGCAAATAAGGTCGAGAACTTCTAGAAACTGTCATCACTATAGGCCTAATTATAGTCTTTATGGCTGTACGAGAATGTGTATGAACTTTGAACTAAGTGTGAGTCAACGGGTCTCTTGATCACCAGAAGTTTGCCTTTTCACTCATAATAAAAGCAATTCTCCAAGATTTCAAGAATCTTTGTGAGAGGTTCAACCTGTCAAGACTTGGATGTGGCGTTTGGAAGTTTGACATCAAAAGATTTATCCCAACACCACTTTCTGCAACTGTAAAACATTGTCATCACAATGGCAACATCTAACGTTGGTAATAATGATCAACAAAAATTGAACAATCTCAAAAAGTTATAGCGTGAGAATCGTCCATTCTACCCTACAAGAGAAATGAAAGCACTTTTCTAATTATAAGAATTATTGAGTTTCATTGCAGCCACGTGACAGAACAAGAGTGTAAATTTACAAAGAGTTAAAATGTTCTTTATATCTATTCCTCTAAACACCCGACACTACACTTTGTTTTGGTCGCAAAGTGCAATATCTCCTCATGTCTCAAATGATATATTGTAAACAATGAGAGAACCGATCAGACATGGAAGAGTAGCAAGCAGGGTACTGTATGAGTATATTAACCAATTTCATTATTTTTTCTCCTTTCAGAGATCTACGTGGAACGTTTCATTGACAGTTTCACAGTAAACAAACAAGCAACAACACTGCTGATCTCTTCAAAAGCAAAGAGCCAATTTGGAGTTCATGCCATTTTTTTTTTTTTTTTTTTTTTTTTTTGGTTGGTCAGTTATTCCTGACATTTTCTCACGCAGTTACCGTTGATCTCGTTTGAATTTCACCATGACACAGGTTGGTATATGGCAACATACCACGGTGGATCGCAGAGGGCGTAGAGATCCAAGAGATTCGAATCCCACAGGCAGCTTACGCCAAGCAGCTAAGAACGGTGAGACGATACCCAGCTCATGGGGTACCTATTCGCTCCCGGTGTCAGATGGTGACTGTTAATGAGACACACTTGGTAGACGGCTACTATAATGAAAAGCTGATGATGACTATCATAATGAGAGTATATGCATGGGAATGTGGTAGCGGCTGAGATGGTAATTTGACGTGCTCAATTTAACATGCTATGTATGGAAAGACATATCAAAAAGACATCTGCAGAGATGATTTTTCTTACCTCTTTCACATTGTCTACAAGTTTAAATTCAGTAAGATAAAGTCGTCATACCCTCCAAAAGCTGCAAGAGATTTGCGATGTTTTATTTGCGGTGTTTTCAATATTGGTTGACTGACATATTTATGGATGTCTCATCATTTCGCCAGCGAAACATTAGGATGATAAACCATGTTCGAAGTCATAGGGTAATCATATGAATAAAGTTCTCTCAGGAATTTTCTTTTATATTCTAAAACCGGAACGACATGTACTAAGTACATTAAAATGAGCAATGTAATGTAAATGAGATATACAGTGCACACCCATTATAACGAACATGGTTATAACGAAATTCCGGTTACAACGAAGTAAAAATTCAGGCCGCATATAATCGGCTCTATGTTTGTTATTGACTGCTTGTTCGGTTATAACGAAATTTCGAGATAACGAAATACTCTAGTAAATCAGGACTTCGTTATAACGGAAGTCCACTGTAGTAAAGTTTATAGGCTATGTACCAAGTTTTTTTTTTTGTCCTTGCCCAAGTCACTGATTGAGACTCGATATAGGCCGACACACATGTATATATATATATATATATATATATATATATATATATATATATATATATATATATATATGTATGTATATATATATGTATATATATGTATATATATGTATATATATATATATATATATATATATATATATATATATATATTTATATATATTTATTTTGTATCGAAATCAAGGCAATTGGCATTTAATGCATTCCTCTATTGTGACATTATTATTATTGGTATTTCTAGTACTACCAATACGCGGAGCAACTACAATGTGTATACATATATACATATATATATATATATATATATATATATATATATATATATATATATTTATTTATAATAGTATGTTTCTTTGTTTCTTGTCTTCTTGCATGCATATATGATAATGATTATATATTCTGTGTTGTCTACATCAGCTTCCCCCTCTGTACTCTGGCTTCAGCTCGGGAATCGTTCGCTACGGGGCGGCTCCCCGTCAGGCATCTCATGTCAAACCAGTGCCTCTTAGATCACCCTGGGCGGGATCGGTTGGTGAAGGGCTGACAGCATACGGTGAGTTTAAAAAATAGGACCTCTAGCTCTTTCTAACATAATTTGACACTTCTTAACCTTTTATGTTTCCTTTCAGTTTTTTTTTTTTTTTTTTGGGGGGGGGCCTACTTTATTTGATGATGACCAGTTTATGAAGAATATAGACGTAGACACAATTTACAGCTTTGTGAAGAAATCAGTTGAAGAATAAATTTTAGATATGGGGACGATAGCTTCTCTTCTGTTCTGATTTCCATTTAGTGAGTATACTAATCAATAATACAGGTACTTTTAAGCTCTCTTTCTTTTCTCATGCTAGCTTGAGACATCATAATTATGATAAATCTTCTTAAATACCATTTTTAAGATGGTAAATTAACTATATTTCCATTTAGACTGCGCAGACGAAACACGCATTCCTGGGAATAGCCCTTGTTAAACTCGAGGAGATAATTGTTATTATCATTATTATTAGTATTAGTATTATTATTATCATCATCATCATTATTGTTATTATTATTATCATTATTATTATCGTCATTATTATTATCGTTTAGTGGTAGCAGTAGCAGTATCATACTCATCGTTATCATTTCTTTTATGAGTAGGTGTAGTAGTTCTATACACACATAAATACATAGACGGTTATTATTACTCATCCTATCTACCTTCTTATCATCATCATTTACAGCGCTTTTAAGACTGATACGTAATGAAATCAGATAGTATTTCATGACTCGTTACGGCAGCCTACAATGACGTGGAAAATAATAAGCGCACCCCATGTCTTATACTATCATTATTTTGTAATAGAATGATAATGAAAAAAAAAACGGTTGCTTTCTCATTTATCAAACTATAGTTTCCCGCAGCCACGAGCCGTCGCACTATTCAGACAATCCCTACGTGTACTCATCACCAGAGCTAGGACAGCAGTCATCTAGACGGTCATGGAGAAGCAATGTGTACAACCAACACGCCAAGGAAGGTTTCAAGTTCTGGTTGGAAGAGAAAAAGCCAGTCTCAAGTGAGAAAAGATGAATACACTGATCTATAATATTATTGTCAACTCATTAACTCTATATTCGTTTTTTTTTTCTTTCTTGATTACATGTAATGTATGTACTCCATGCAGCACAACATAACGAGTTAAACTTTGAATTTAACGTCCACTAATATTCACAACATGAGACTCAAGCTTGTAATAGGATACAATTTACTTCTTGACGGTTTTTCCTGGGGGTGAATGAGGTGAAGATATAACCCATCATAACCCATCCATGACAGTGGCTATAATTATAAGTAGCATGTCTTAGAGAAATATTTTGTAAACATTCATGAACCTTTCATCCTGGGTAGGAGACAAGTCGATCTGTACATTACGGAGAGGCTTGCCAAAACGGTTCATTTTTTAAATCTCACTCTTGTTGTCGCTTTTTATCTTATCTGCGAGAAACAAACATGTTTATTGTTCATGACAATAATAATACATCTATTCGCTGGAAGTATAACTCATTTCCTCCTTTCATGTTATTATATCGCCCTATCAGAATCGCAGAAGTATACGTTTGGGACATACAAGACGAACCTTGGACTCGGTAATGCTCCTCGAAACTAATCTCTGCCAACGAGACTCGCATCAAAGTGTATAAATGTATACCGTATACAGTATTCCGTATACAACAAGACGAGGAAGTACGAAGCTTCTTGACATGGAAACCAAACGGAGCTGACGAGACAAGTCATCAGTCGCACAGTGAAGCAACTCTACATCGATGTACTTGTCTGGTCTATCCAACATAATTGTCTTGATGGCGTTAAAATTGACTGAACTACAGTATATCATTGTATCGTAGGTGGATAAAACCTTACCTCGGATTTCTAATGATATAAAACAAGTTTGTTTGTTTGTTTGTTTGTTTTTTTAACGACTGTGCACCCAAAGCACTTTCACTAAAATGCAGAGACAACTATTTTGCTCTAATATAATAAATGCAAATGGCGTGTTCGCAGTTACTTTGCATACTTCATTTCTTGGATTGATTGATTGCATTTGTATATTTTTTTTTTTTTTTTTTGTATGTCGACTTGGAATTTGTGTCATATCCTATTTCCTGTGCAATTTTCCTAGTAATTATAATTTGCAATACTTGCACTCTTTATTGTCCGTCCAAAATGTGTGCAGCTGCAAACATTTCATTTAAGCGCATTGTAATCCTCTTATTCCTGCACTTTGCATATGATGGGCATTATTCCTGATATGTCATCAAATACTTACGTCATCATTGGAATATAACATTTGACTATATCATAATGCTTGTCAGCCTGATAAAAGGGACCATCAATATGCTGTTATTAGCATCCGAAGAAACGAGTAAAGTTTAGTAATCACCTTATCTATGTTCTTCACCGGTATATTCATGCCTCACAACTTTTATTTCGTTTTCTTCTTACTTGTTCTTTAAAGGCTATCAATATTACCCCTAAAGAATTAGACAAAGTTTACCAAATAAGTGTCAGCATGAAAGAAAGATATTCTTCAGAGGGGTGAAGGTTCAGATGCGAGTTTCTTCACTTTGTCTCCCTCTACAAATTAAATTTGTTAAGATCGCAAACATGTCGGAAAAAAGGAACCAGCTTGGGTATTTCGGAGCTTGGGTATTTGTTCCATGTTCATCGTGTCACTACCGGCAACCAGGGACAGCCTGCTGGTAGTGTCGCTGCCCGGAAAGCAGTAGATGACAGGTTCGAGTCCCACTGGTTCCTTTTTTCCGACATGTTTGTTAATTTTCAGATCAGCAGTTGCGATCTTAACAAATTTAATTTGTAGAGGGAGACAAAGTGAAGAAACTCGCATCTGAAGTGTCAGCATGTTGCACAATACGTCATTGCGTCTTCATTGTAAGTTCAGGCAATGGCTGTTTATAGTGATGATTTTACTCTGACCTCTTGCTCAATATCTTACGCGAGTTTGACACAAATTCATAGAAAATCATGATTTTCGTAAATTTGTACGATTTGTGAAAGAATTGACGGAATGTGTTGACACCCTCTGTCACACATGACAGACTGGAGTGTAAACCTGTTAGACGGAGTTCAAGCAAGGAGAAATTGTTTTGAGAGATAGAAATGCAGAGAACTACGTATTAACACATTAAATATTCAATTGAAAATTCAAGATTTTCTTAACACTTCATACGAGAAAATCTTTTTTAGTTATTCTCTGTCTGCTTTCAAACCTAACCAAACATTATTTGGCTTGGTCTAAAATTCTCCACTGAACTGTTGCTATTGTATGTAGACATCGTTTCCTCAGGCAAACTTTCTCTTTTGAAATCAAGTTTTTTGTTAAAAAAATTAAAAGATAACAAAAAAAAAAATTTCGAGAAATCCGTTTTTGCTTTCTTTGTATAAAAGTATGTCGGCTAGATCAGCTGGACCAACAGCCATGGTCTCTTCATATAATTTACATAAATTTATTACTGGAATGTTAAAAGCAAAGTGTGCATAAGAATATACAGTTTTTGTATTTGGACCGCTTCCATTCGTATGTCACCTCACAAATTGGTCATTTTGTTTGTTTTTTGTTTGTTTGTTTGATTGTGTGTGTGTGTGTGTGTGTGTGTTAATTTACTGTGACTTTAAAAGATCATCTCATTGAACATTTGTTCAGAAAAAAAAATAGTTTACTAACACGTGCTATTCTACTCCTAACTCTTTTATACTGACGCAATTTATTGTTACTGTTTGACTCTTCTTTATATGTTCTTTTTTCCTTTTTCACAGCGGCCATCCTGCAGAATGATATGCATACAGAGTAAAATGGTACTTTATTTTCTTTTAGAAGAGATCTCTTTTTAATTGCAATGTATGCTATCTTGCAGGAAATAAAGTATGAAGCATACTGGTTTTATGTGCATTTCTTAAAGAATAAGTTATCATATACTTACAACCTTCGTTGGTGACTAAATGCAAATTTCGGTGAAGTGTACATTATGAACATAATTATATGTAAGATTTGAGAAGAGAAGACTGCAGATAATTGTATACGAGTCATGATGATAATGATATGATTAATGTAACAGATAATTGAAATCGGCCAATATTGTACAGACATTTACAAATTGTTACCATTAACCTTCAGTCACTAATCATACGTCAAATATTGAAGTGCTGTGTATAAGCCATGAGTTGCAAAGTTACAAAGTATTTTCGTTTGACACGTGAGAGTGCATTATTGAAATATATCAAGAATCATTTCAAAAAATTTCGATTGAATGACTCTATTGTGGTATTTGTTTGCTTGTAGTATTAACCGGATGTATATATATATATATATATATATATAATATAATCATATATATATATATATATATATATATATATATAATATAATCATATATATATATATATATATATATATATATATATAATATAATCATATATATATATATATATATATATATATATATGTGACCGGCTGGACACGTCCAGTCAGTGTTGACCTACAATAGCTCGGGTTCGATTAGACAAAATCAATCACCTGGTTCAATTTAATAAGGACTGGGAAAAGAAGGAATGCCCAAAGATGATTTTTCTGTTTCCGTTACAACAAAAAAATGTGTCTTTATTACTTCACTTTGTTGCAGTATTTCAAACTAAACCAAAACCCAAACAACTCCATATTAATAACACTACAGCATATATATCATTGAAAACAAAACTACAAATTCTTAGTTGCTAATGCACTTCATTGGCAACTGACATGCCATCCTCATTACTGTAACCACTCGTTTGTGAATAACACCTCATCCATTAATTATTTGGCAGAACCAAACACTCTCAAATTATCATATGTAATATAATGAACACCACATAAATTATGATGTTAATCAATATACAATAGTAAAGACACATCATACAGATGTTCTCACCTTTGTACAAAGGATGAGGGACTGGACTATAGCTACAGCCACAGGAGCAGGTTGATTACAATGACGTTGCCAGCTTGGACGTCTTCTCAAGAATGGTCAAAGGAAGTGCCCCTTCTGAATAACTTCAGGACACGCTTTACCCCTCACAGGGAGATTCCACTTATGGGGGGGGGGGGGTGATCCCATGATTATGCAAATTACTTCCTGACCTTACACCACAGTGTAGTAAACCTCTATACTATCCAACTAGATTACCTGTGCTATATCCTGCGCATATGTGGATAGGAAATCAAATAGATAAACATACATATAAATACTACATAATATAATGAGCGAGTATAATCATCACAGGAAAGGGGGGGGGTGATTGCTGATATTACTGTGACCCTCATATATATATATATATATATATATATATATATATATATATATATATATATGTGTGTGTGTGTGTGTGTATGTACGTGTGTTTGTGTGTGTGTGTGTGTGTGTGTGTGTGTGTGTGTGTATCGTTTTCGCACAGAATATGAACACAGCAACACACAGACATGATTGTACTATATTGCTCTGTGTGGCCTTATATAGACTAGGCCTATAATTACTCAGCATCAATTTGTATTACAGTCAAGATGACATTCTCATATTGTTATCATGATTAGCCACGAAACTAATGAAAATGTCTGTGCGGTAACATGATAGACATATGCATATGGAAAAATATTCATTTATCTATCTATCCAGTGCCGTATATTAAGAGAGTCTGGCCAACTCGGTTTTCGGCTTAGGTGCTTTGAAGCATGTGATTGGTCAAAAGCTGGTCCCGTGACCTACAGGCGCCATGTCGTTACCAAAGTCAATCACGCGGGCGCGAGCAGAGCTCACACGCAGTGCCCATTGTTCATTACGCGCAGCTGCGCGCTAATTATTGCTTGCCTTGGGGACTTCCCCTGAATATCAGTCATGGTGCAGTGGGGATACTGTCATTGCCGTTGTCAACTTTATTGAAGTAGAAGATACAATACGAAAGACGTTTTGATATCTTACTGCCATAAACTGAAGATTCGTCATGCCTTTCTGCGCAGCATGGCGTTGCGCAAACCGACCTGGCTCTTTAAGTGTAATGATGCACCGCTTTCCGACAGATCCGAAACGAAGGAAAAAGTGGAAAATCAGAGTGCGACGGGAAAACTATATGATTTGTTTTCTTTGGAAGCCTCGCGGCGTCTTTCAGACTATCCAAGTTTTGATTCGCATTTGTATGTTTCCGCCTTGATATACGAAAATGTCGCCTGAGGCATTTGTTTTGGTCGTCCGTCCGACCGTCCTTCCGTCTGTCCTTCATTCCGTAATCAATTTTGTGGGCATCGTTTGAGGTAATGAAACTTGACATGTATGTTTGTGTGAGTGGACGAAGTTTTGTTTTTCGCTTATAAACTTTTGTATAAGCACGCTCAAAGTGAAAGGTCAAAGTCATTTATATAATGGTTCAATTCTTAAAACATCACTATTTCCCTCATATCTATATGCAATTCCTGAAGGTATTTCCATGTATTTCCAAACGAAACTTACTGCCTGACCGTGATTTTCTTGTGATTTTATTCATTTACAAGTATCTGATACCGGGTGTATTTATTCATTTATTATTTTTTTTTTTTGGGGGGGGGGGTGGGAGTATGGGAGGGGTAAGGTTCAAGGATCAATATCAGGTAAAATGTTAAAATTCTACTATCTATTGTTGAAATATAATAAATAATAATTTCCCATACATTTCCTAGATACCTATTTTTAAACAATTTTAGATCTTATTACTTACTTTAATACCGATGACGTTTTCATGTTGTACATTGTACTATAAGTGTATTCCTTTTGAATAACATACTATAGGCCTTCATGTCAGTTTCATACATGATATTATATGGGACGAAATAGGATGGTAATTGATGATTATTTACGTGCGAAACCTTGATAACTGTTGGAATTCGTCTATCCTCTGTGCACAGCTAGAATTGTGAGTTTATATTCTTGTTCCTATCTGGACAACTTGCTAAATACAATATACATACTTATAGCATACAGTCTAGTGACAGTTTACGATACGACTCACTGTGAATTCTTCTTTTATTTTTACAGCAATAATCTATCATTTATATATTCAGGAATTATGCCCTTTAGACAGCTTCCCTTTTATTTATACGGTATTATACCTGTGTGCTTGTGTCTATTTGGATGTGCAAAAATGATTGATTGTTGGCTTCGTTAAACGTGGATGGAATTAAAGAATGTCCCTCCCCCAACCTACCCCCTTTACATTATACATTTGTTACCCCCTTTATATTGGTTACACCCTTTACATTGGTTACCCCCTACATAGTTACCTATAGCAAAAAAAAAAGAAAGATTATTTTCAAGATTCTGTTATTACTACATCATTCAATTCATCCTTTTTTCCCCGTAATTCTGTTCAAAAATACAATCCGACACGAAGGCTGCGTTCATCATCTGATGCATTGTTACTTCAAACACCCAGAGTAAAACATGGATGGGGTGATCATGCCTCCTCCGTTATGGGACCAAAATTTGTGGAATCAGTTAACTATTTAGCTAAGGGAACTGCCATCTACAGAGTAATTCAAATCCAAACTTAAAACTTATCTGTTCCTCTCACACTGAGGACTGTAATTGCTGAATGTCATTGACAATATTGTAATTTTTATTGGTTTATGTTGTATTCTTTATTTGGTATATATTTGTTTTTTGTTTGCCATTTTTTCTTTGTTAACATATTTGAACATGTATGCATGTACATGTATAATATGTGACCGTGCATCACAAAACAAACAAAAAGTCGCACCCCTTGATTTCGCGTGAGGACTCAAAAAGGTGAGATGGGTCAGCCGAGTCAATCTTTAGTTTTTTCATATTTTCTGAGAGAGGGATCCTTCTTCTACATTATCTTCAGTTTGGTATCATGACATGAGTGGAAAAGTGTGTTTTTATCAGTTTTTCTACAACTTTAGTGACCCTTTTTTTTTGGGGGGGGGGAGTAGAATGATTAGGTATCTCTTAGAGGCCACTTTTCATGTCTTGAAATCCTTTGCACACTCTTCATTTTGAAGTCTAATAACCTTTGAAAGGATGGCGCTACTGCTTTGAAAGTTGGCATTACTCATGGGCAGAATGTGTTAATAGAACATGCTCAATTTCAGCTTAATCTGATAATCCCTTCATTGTTGTTGCTCGGGTGGTTTACATCCTGTGTTTTGTCCCTTTCATGGCACAGCTAGCATGGCTTGGTAACGATTAAGCGCTTGAATAGACCATGTACTTCAGAGCCTCTTTTCTCAGTTCACACTTTCCAGAGTGTGTGCTTTCTTTGCAATATTTAGGTAGGTTAGGGGAGTCCAATTGAACCGAGTTATGCTCTGTCAGAATCTGCCCTTAACTAAATATCCATGTCTGGCGACTTTTTGTTGGTTTTGTGGTGCAGGGTCACAAATATCTTTTCATTTTTGAAGCGCCATGAGCGCTGAAAAGTGGACCTGTGCGCTATACAAGTAGCCACTATTATTATTATTATTATTATTATTATTATTATTATTATTATTATTATTATTATTATTATCATTATCATTATTTCTCTCTCACCCTCTCTCTCTCCCTCTAAGAGAAAGAAAAGTCAAGCAACACCGTGCCTTTGGGACGCCTGCGCGTACACGCTAACCCTCCAAGCGCACACGCTAAAATCATAAGCGCACTGTACGCTGGGTAACGACATGGCGTCCAATTTATGAGTTGCTTACACTCGGCCAAATGAAACTGAAACCGTCAGACTATTTTTCCAAAACTTGATATTTCAACATCCTGTGGTTTGTGTGATTACCATAAATCGTGCTAAATCATACTGCGCATGCTCGATACAGTTGTTTGTTTACTAGCCTTGTTTGTTTGTTTGTTTGCTTGCTTGCTCGCTTGCTTTTTTTTTTTTTTTTCCGGTGACCCGTTGTGACACCAACTGCGGCTTTGGATTCTTCTCGTTAGTTTCAGTTTAACGCAATTAATTACCTATCCATCCAGCGATTATAGATTACTGATATAGTCTATGGGTAATATACCACATTAAAAAGCATGTGCACTTTCGATGGGCCGTTCATGAATACAGGAACAGCTCGGATTTATAGTCTCCTGTGAAGGGAACAGTTTCTTCAGCCATCTACACCCAGCGATCGTTCTACATGGCTAAATGTGTTGTCTGATGTTAAAACAGAATAAAAGTGGAGAATTTTCATTGATGAACAGCATTGGAAATGTGAACGTCTGTATGATTTATGACAAGTGAATTTCCATGTTCTTGAACGGTTGGTAGTATTATTTCAAATTCATGAAATTCTTCGTTCGAGATGTTTTTATTCCAACTGATTGACAAAGCTAATTACCCTACATCGATGTGAAATAAGTACCGAATTGAACAGTGTTTTAGTCGTAGCCATACATGCATGATAAAAGAAATCCTGGGCGTAAGTACTCGAGTAGGTTTCGAACCTAGCTACGACCTCTAATCTCCGGACAGGCGTCATCTCCACTAGACCACCGAGCTTCCGCCCGACAGCAATATAGTGCTGCTTCTAATGATTATAGCATTCAGTGCTTATTTACGTCGATGTCGGGCATTTTCAATTCAATTCATTCAATATATAGGTTTATTTACAATAAAACAAGAACATGCAGCTCCAAAAGCTGAAATTTTTCATTTTACAAAACACATACGATATCTTTAAAAATACATTTGTTGAAATGCTATTAACATGACGAAAACACTACACGGACGTGGTGAAAAATATTGAACAGTGTTAAATAACAATGATTACAAACCATAAAATAACCTTATAAATTATAGACTGATTGGGTTTCTAAAACATAAAATGATTGAGTTTCAAAAACTGCTTGATATGAAACATAATGAATATAAACCACAAAACAGGTCATTATTATGAATGAACATACACTGATCGACATTTAGTCAATCAGTTGCAATAAAAACATCTCGACGGAAGAATTTCATGAATTTAAATAATTACGAAGAATCCGCTGCATTGGGATTAATCTATAACCTACACTTGCTGTTGGGCGAAATCTCGGTGGTCTAGTGGAGATGACGCCTGTCCGGTGATCAGGAGGTCGTAGATTCGAATCCTGCTCGAGTATATAGGCCCATGATTTTTTTTTTAATCATGGCTACGACTAAAACACTGATCGAGTCAGTGCATGTGCTTATTTACGTCGGTGTAGGGCAATTTGTCAATCAGTTGCAATAGTAGTATTATTGTTTACGACTATTTGATTTCTTTCATGTACAGTATTCAACCGAGAAAATAAGTACTTTGTTACGCATATAACGCTAGATGTGTTTTATTTTAACTTAAGTTAATAATAAATTTGTGCTCACATCATATGAATGGATAGAGTAACAGTCAAGAGATTAAATGAGTCCGTCACTTTTTTATTTTGTGTGTGTGTGAAAAGGATGGGCTAGATACCTGTTCACTTTCAAGCATAGATATTGATAACGTGTCCAAAACCATAAATGCATAATTAAGACTTCTGTGTGGATTCCATTGAGCTGTTTTAGCCAGAGATATAGGCATTTAGAACGAGGAACCGTGACTGTCAGAAAGAACCATTTGTTAAAAGACAGGTCTGATAATAGACTACGGAGGGAAATTCCCCGTTGTCTCGCATAACGAGGACTTATGGTTTTAATTATGCCAGCTGTGAGTGTGTCCAGTATCATAACTTTCATTTTCATCAGAGATGTATAGGATTACAGAGATCAACACCGAAATAACCCAACAAATTCATAATCACAGCATGTAAAGGGAACAACTAAAACGCTATGTAGGCCTACTGCACACTGTACGATCAAGACCAGAGAGTATTGTACTCGTTGATTGCAAACAATATTTGACAGTACATTCTTTTCGCTCCTGTTGAAGAAAAAAGAAGGGAAAAAAGGAGTTAATCAATGATGTCATGTATGATAACGGTAATAAACTTGTATGAAACCGAAATCTATTCTCATTAGATGATAATTAACTTATGTTTCTCCTATTTAGCATGATATGCTGCTGGTGTTATTTCCATGAATATACCCTGCTTTGATTAAATTCCTTGATACAGAAGTCTTCGAGGGGTTAAAGCCAGGCACGAGTATCTGAGTCACTATCTGAGTTTTTTTGCAGCGGCTGTTTGTCTAGCCTTGAAGATGTGAACTGTATCAGAGACAACAGTTAACAGTATCTACTCCGGAAGATTTTGTCATTGATTGTAATTAACAAATCAACAATTTATCACTTATAAGAGAGAGCAAGGAAGTCTCTCTCCTGAATGCTGACCTATAATCCAACATCCAACATCCTCATGAAAATGAACATGAGTAGGCGTAGGGAGGTTCAAAATGCTTTCAAAAGATAGTTCTATAACAATGGCCATGGGACAGGGCGGGGGCGGGAGCTCACTCCCCCCCCCCCCACACACACACACACACACACACACAAACACGCACGCAATGTTTTGGATGAATGGGCTAAAACGAAATAACATCATAAAACACAAGAAAAACCGTGACCCAATGAAAAGAGTATAGAGCCTTGCCCTAACCACGATCACGACCCACTGATCTTTACCCTGAACTGGATAGGTTGGCTCACGTGGATTGGCCATTCAGGAAGAGAAGTCAGCGACGCTTAGGGCAGCCGCCATCTTGCCACTATCCAAGCCATCAGCTGTGATTTACACTGACTGTGCACTCATCGCTTTCAGTTTTCACTTGCATTTTAAAAGACTTTCAACTTGACTTGCTTAAGAAACTCAGTTCGTTTCGGTTTGTTTGTGTGTGTGAGTGTGTACGTGTGTGTGTGTGTTTGTTTTGTTTGTTTGTTTGTTTTTGGCCATTAACATGACAGAATGTGTGACCTACAGTTTCACAAACCGTGATCGTACTGTGGAAATCTGGGATTACATTTTCATAGTTTATATGTAGAGTTTGATGTTACCCGGCCACCTGTCGGAGTCACCAACTGTTCACTGGCCTTACTTATGCTGGTGGGGTTTCGTTGTTTACCTCATAAAGTTAAGGCCCTACTTAAATCTTTTGTATGAAATATGCAACCCTAATAGCACAGCACAGTGTAGGCTACATGTACTCGTGCACATACCTGTTTCCACCTCCCTGCTGATAATAACTTTAAAGGGCCCTGTCAAGATTACTGTAATGGCGATCATAAGTGCTGACCCCAACGTGAAGAAGAGGTTGAACAGAATGGGGATGAAAAGCAAATAAATGAGCAATTACTAAAATACTTGTTTAATTTCTTACTAATAAATATGTCACTCAATTGTTTATATCTTTGGTGGGTAAAATAGTCATTGGCTATGGTACTTGGGCATTCAAGCAAAGATTACACCTTGTATACATACGCACTGAACCTACAGCACTATAAGCCCGACACCCATTAAAGGATACCAAGGAGATTCAAACCGAAGCTCGTTACTATACACAATACGCGTCTATGTGTACACAGTGCGCTGTGCGCGGAAATGCATTGTTGACAGTTTCAACATGGCGGATGCTTGTGGACTTCGGTCAGTGCGAGGCGAGACAGCCAATCCAGTTAGAGGGTAGAGATCAGTGGTACCACCCCTGCAGGACGCCCCCCCCCCTGAAAAAAAAAGAATAAAAGCAATAACGTTCTGCAGCCCCTTGTATTTAAGTCTTTACCACATGTGCAAATAATGGTCTACCGTTACTAGCTTGTCCACAGTGTCACCAGGGTTTCCTAGCCAAACGGCACGAGAGAGAATCTATTATGCAACAAAAACGCAAGTCATTGGGAAGTTGGCTCTCGGCTTTGCACGCAATTTTGGCGACGTAGAGAAGGCAGCATCACGTGTCTGGTGGACTGACTGGTCTGGAGCTGGGTCAAGTGCGTTCAACAGATGGGCTATGTCTCATCATCTGTCAAGGGATTCTTCAGCGCTATGATCGTGAGTAGTAGGTTCTATATCATGTGTGGCGCACTGAGCCAATCACTCGTGTAACAGAGTACATTGTTATCCCACAGCACATGCGTGTTAAACTTGTTAAAAGAGCTCGGTTATCACGGGGTGCTGCATATTCCAAGTCTGGTATAGGAGAGAGTCACGCCTACCATTTATTGACCGCAGATCATCACCTGACTGGACTGGTTCTAGCGGTATTCGCTGTTTCTCGTCGTCTTTTCTTCTTTGTCGGTATGATTGCCATTATTCTTAGATTATCATCATTGGCACTGTGGTTACGATAACTATCAATATCAATATAATTATCTATTCTGTCATAAGCATATCATCATCATTATTGTAAAACATAGTAGCATAGTAGCAGTGAATTATTATCATCATAATGATAATTAGCATTGCTTACGTATTTGCATGATGTGGCTTTATCCATATAATCTTTAATCTATCATTTATAATGCTATAGATGATTCCACTGCCAGAAAAGTACAATTGGTGTCTTTTTACAGACAATTTATATGTCATCGAGGAGTCATTGATTCAAGTGATATGGAAAGTATCTCCAAGCACAATAGTGGAGGGCCTATAGTCTTTCCAGCTTGAAATTTGAAGTTTAAAGAGAAACGAGTTCTAACGTTTAAAAGCAGATTTCTTAGTTTTACCATATTGTATCACAGACCGTTATGATTTCACTTACTTTTTAAATGAAATTCGCTTTTGTCAAAATCAAATTTGACAGCAGATGGTACGAACATTTCATGTGTCATTGGAAATCTCGTCTGACCGTTTGCTTTCAACATACATGTACTTTCAATCATGGTTGTCGCCTTGCGATTAGTTTCATCAGATTATATTCAGGGATACCTCTATGACAGATATCAGATTTCAATTTTTTGCGTCGCATATTTATTTTAACTTATTCTACTCCATGTCTGTACACTGCTGTCAACATGCAGTCTGGAGTAGTAAGCTTTTCCAGAAATGATTGTCTAGGGTTGGTCAGACTTGTATCGTGACGATTTGTAACAATACCATATGATACCCATTCAACGTTCTAAATTAGACTAGGGTAAGGGTTCGGTATTTTGAAGGCCGAATATCAAGTCAAGGGCGCACTGTTAGCGCTTCGTCTCTGAAGTCTTTCGAATATTGTGTGATTCAAGCGATAGGGACCAACCCCCGAGTTATAGACTCAGCAAAGAACGCAGTATGTTTGTGATTTACAAGATACTTAAATCAAATCTTAACTATCTGGTTATGTTGTTTCTTGTCTTGATGTTTTCAAACTTGTATCGTTGATGAAGTGTCGAACAACAGACTGGATAGAAACACGTTTAGATCTTTCCACAGCACGGAATATAATTGACACTTCCTTTAGTTGTCAAGCCGAACAAAACGCTGTGAAACCGTTCACGCTCTATATGTTGTGAAGGATGGGTTCACGAGGAGATACATAGTGGAGAACCATTGGCGGGAAATAGAAGTAGAACCAGTCACAGATAATCATAGTCTTTTAATCTGTGTCAAGTATAGAACGTATTGCAACATAATGGTGAGCTTCTATGCCATTAGTTTCTTAAAATGAATCATTTGAATTATATTTGAAATCTACGCTCATATTTGAGTTCACCTATAGACAATATAGGAAGTGTAAAAAGCTAACAGAAGTCAGTATCTGTTTAAAAAAAGAAGAAGAAAGTATATCGATCTTTCCTATATGTGGGATGAATATCTGAGTAAACATACACACACTCGCTCACTCACGGTAGCATTATTTCCGAGGAACTCAAAGAGAATCCTTTATTTTCCTACCACTACTACTTTAGTCGCACTTTGATGATTGTTTTTCTCCCTTGGCAAATCCAAATCATGCACGCGTTGAACTGTATTTGAAATTCAGGGGTTATACTGTACATATAGGATGTGCTATCATAGATCTAAAGGTAGACCCCTATATTTATTTCTGTTGTAATTATGCAGTATTCTTCTCGTATGGTTTATTATTTCTTCATTCGGTGTAAAATGATACGACATAATATTATCACAAGTCAGAAGTTCATGATTATAACGCATACACAAAAAAAGTAATGTTAAATTCGCTTGCATAAGTATTATAGTGCATGTACGTATAAAGTCAAGGAGAGCTAGGCTTTGCTACATCGCAGCCAAGCAGAGGTTCGTTAGTCCGAAAATGATTATAGGGTTCTTCGTTATTCCAAAACACGCAAATTCCCAAACCTAGATGTTCGTTATTGGAATATAATGATCCCTGATCCGAACGTTAACTGTTGTTGCGTTGTTCCGAAGGTTTGTTAATCCAAAAGTTCGTTCATCCGAAAATCAAAGGTTCCTTAATCAAAAAATGAGAGAAATATAAGATATCGATATTTCATAATACAGTTCGGAGTGAGCTCATGTGCATGCAAAAGGCTTCAAAATTACCCTTCATTTTTTTCCTTTATCGGTCAGACACTTTGCTCGTTTTTCAAAGCGACAAAATGCATAAGCTTGCCAACAATAAATGGAATTCACCAGACATGTTCAAACAAAAGACGAACTTGTCTGGCAAAGATCAGGGGACCAGAAATACTAAGTCGGTGGCGGATCCAGAGGGAGCACACCGGGCGCGCCCCCTTTATTTTTTTTTTAATTAAAACAAAAGAAAAAAAAGAAAAAAAAATGGGGGACGGGTGCGCGTGCACCCCCCCCCCTTATTTTGTAAAGGCGCCCCCTCTTCACGGAATTCCTGGATCCGCCCCTGAGAATGGTCCATCAACTAAAAACGAAAGAAAACATCCGTTTCATTATTTTGCTTTAAATGTATTAACAGTATTTTGCTTTAAGGATTAGTTATAAAAATTAATCATTACATCACATATGCTTATCTCAGTGAATTTAAAAACCAACATGCCCTATTTGTACAAACGATCTTTTTCTGTTCACGCACGGAACCCCGAACTGATTCTCCACCCCTCGCCGCCTTGTTGTATACTCACCAGTGTTCATTTGGATTCACGTAGCTATTGACGTTCCATTAAGCCTTTATTTGTGTGCCAATGAGTCAAACGTGCACAAATTGGATACACAAACCTATATGAGCAGGTAGTATGATGTGACACGCAGAGGGTTTGTTTATTTGTTTGTTTGTTTTATTTCCGTATTAAAATCAACATATTTCATACATAAAGGTCCAGAAAAGAAAAATACATACGGAGGGTAGCCCATTTTCAGTAGTGACAATGACAAGAGGCCTGTTTCATAAACTTGTCATCAGTGACAAGTTGTCATAGATGTGACAAGCTACTGAAATTCTTGCATCTGATTGGCTGAGAGCAAATTTGTCATAGAAATGTGGCAGTTGTCACTAATAACAAGTTTTATGAAACGGGCCCCAAGGTCTTCCATGGGGCCCTGTTCACAAAAATTTCATACAATCAGGGACTGATAATAGAATAAAATATAACACAAACACAAATAGAACGGTACATACATTACTACATTGTGACTACATAATATATACCATATTGTTACACAATGTCATTGTTCGAAGGTTTGGAGCATAAAAAAAAATCAAGTGGAAAGAATTTCGGTTTTGTCTAAATTGAACTTAAAAACGGGTAAAGAGGAAAATTGACGTAAATCATTAGGTATGTTATTATACGCTGCTGCAGCTGTGTATGAAAACAATCTCTATGATACAGTAATTAGTTTTAGGCCGTGGTCATAACTGTAAATCGTTTTGATTACGGAGAGAGTATGGTGATGTCTTGTACTTTAACATGTCTTTCATATATTCGGGGGCCATTTTATTCATAATCTTATACATAAATGAAAGCAGATTAATTTTTTTTTTTGGTCTTTTGGTTACTGAATTCCACCCTAAGCTATAATGAAAATCACTGGTAGTAATATGGGAATAAGGGTTAACTTTCAAAATTAACCTTCCGGCTCTATTTTGCATCTTCTGAAGTTGGGAAAGAGAGTTACCGTTGGCGGATTGCCATACTACATCACCGTAATCAAAATGAGGTAACACAATAGAATCATATATCAGTTTCAATTCAGTCATATTAACAAATTGTCTCAAACGACCCATATAACTAATCATTTTACTTAACTTGTTACATAGTTGTTCGATGTGAACATCCCACAATAACTTATTATCTACAATAATTCCCAGATATTTAAAACTATTCACCTGAAGTAATTCTTTACCCCTAAGTTTACCATTCAAATATTCTTGCTTTTTTTAACATATTATTTGTACCAAATAACATACAAACAGCTTTATCAAAATTAATTTTTGAATTATTGTCAACCATCCATGTTTCCATACATACGAACTCTTTTTGCAAAACATTTTCCACAACTTTCGGGTTTTTATGTGAGTAATAGATGACCGTGTCATCGGCGTATAAATGGGCCCTGCAGTCAGAAAAAACCGAATTGATATCATTAATAAATATACTAAACAACAACGGTCCTAACAAGGTTTAAAAGAGATGTGAATAAGAATGACTTAAGCATGTTGGCAGTGGCAACATGACGACCAACATCTGATTATGTCTTGTTTGAAAGTTTGCATGATGACGTTAATGAGGAAGAGAGGTGTGTGCTAACATAATATGTATTCGTAAAAGGACAGTTGTACAAGAGAATAGAGTGAGATCCAGGTAAAGGGTTCAGAAGACAGAGAGAAGAAAGAGAAAGATAAATAAAAAATGACGGAGGAGAGGGGAACGAAGAAGGTTGGAAAATCATAGATATAAGAGAGAGAACATTATTTTAGTGATAAAGATGTGAATTCCGAACGATTAGTCATGAATGTGAAGCGGGAGAAAACCAAGTTGCGGTTCGCAATGGAGAACCTAGCTTGTCTCCTATTCCCCGTCTCAATTAGTACAACCTCAACTTCCAGCTAACCGCTGCCATACGACTGTCACTATATATACCTCTATACATATGGCGCTTCCCTCCTTCAATCTCCTTTGTTAGGTCTTCTTTCTCCAATCAACAGTCCTTTTAAGAACTATATACATAGTGTTCCGCAAATCCCTCTTCCTCGATGTCTGATTGTTTATCGACGAAAATATAGCGTAAATGATAGTGTCGGTGTTTTGAAAGTTTAGTGGCAAAAGAAAATAAATAAGAATATTCCAACCAGGCTGCCGAATCTTTAAATGATTTCTTATTTGATTTTTTGGTCGTTTTTTTTTTTACATTGCAGATTAAGCGACGAATGTGTACCAGGTGATCTAAAGGAACGTGGAGCGCAAAGATGGATGAAACCAAGGCGGTCAAGATAGGCGTGCTGGTCGGCCTCTTCGTGGCCACCCTCATTTTTGGGTTGATTCCACTGGTATGCCTCGTTCGTCGTTCTAGCCTTACACAGAATATCGTCTCCCTGTGTAACAACTTTGCCGGCGGCGTCTTTCTAGCTACCTTACTCCTTCACATGCTCCCTGAAGCTGTAGAGACTTTGGATGACGCCTTCTCGGAGAAAGGCATCCAAGGAGACTTCCCATTTGCAGAATTTTTGGTAGCCGTGGGATTTTTCTTGGTTTTCATCACGGAGCTCCTAGCACATCGGATTTATGGATCGTCCCAGCAATCTAACGTCGTCGTCGATCCTAACGACGCGACTCAATCAACAGGTGATGTTGACGCTCTACATGAGGGTGAGAGAAAGAGATTGTTGTATAGCTCCTACAGCTCTACCGCCAATGCCTCGCATGATCGCAGTCACGACCCCGATCACGACATGCAAAATGATGATCACATTCTTCCAAAATCTATCATCGGGTCCGTTGTGTTCTTACTGGCGCTAAGCTTACATTCTTTATTTGAGGGCATGGCAATCGGCTTGCAGGACACACGTTCTGGAGTCATCCAGGTTTTTATTGGCGTCATTCTCCACAAGTGTGTCCTCGTTTTCAGCTTCTCACTCAGTGTTCTTCACAAGACGAAAGTTCGTAATATAGTACTGTACGTCACCCTACTGGCTATGATGTCACCCCTTGGCATTGCTGTTGGTATGGTGATTCCGGAAAACACACCGGAGGCTATGATGGCAAACGGTGTACTGCAGAGCATTGCCTGTGGTACAATTCTCTTTATCATCTTCTTCGAGATCCTGCAGGACAGCAGGCCTGAGCATGCCGATAACAAGTCTCTGCTAATGGTTTTGTGCATGCTTGTTGGCTTCGGACTAATGACAGGCTTACAGTTCATGGACCATGACTGAAGACCTATTGGAGACGGGCAATCCTTCGTTCGTTGTTGGAAATGATGACACGAATCTAGTCGGAGGAAGCAATTAGCAACTCGTTGATAACAGAATTAGTATTGTTACTGTCTTTAAGATATTGAATGATTTAACTCCATACTATTTGTTTAATCTTGCCAGTAAACTCTCTACATACTGTGTTAACCGTTATTCCTCACTAAATCTACTGCTCATCTCAACCTGCAAAAGCGAATTGAAAAAAAAGAAGATAATTCTCTTTTATAGTCCCAACCATTTACAAGAAACAACCAAATCTTCTTCAAACGGCAAAATCACTGAAAAGTTTTCCAGACAAAATCCGATCTGTTTTTAATCTTACATAATTTATAGCGCCTTTTACTAATATACTGCATAATCCAACTGCGCAGTTACCACGTTATTGTGCTCAGTGTTAGCCTTAGTGCTTACCATAATATGGTTTAAATTATCCTTTTTTACAAGAGGTTTTTTTTTTCCAGTGTTTTTCGAAAACAGTGGACAAATTTCTTAAAATACAAATATGCAAATAACTATTTCTATCATATATTTTTAGGTGTCATGAATATGTTTTTTACTGAAATATATTTTCATTTTGAGATTTTTAACTCTAATTTCTGTTACATCAGATTTGATGCTATTTCTGATACGTATCGCCCCCCCTCCCCCCTGTGTTGTCCATTTACATGTACACTTTCAATTTGTTACGTTGTGGTTTTTATGATTTTTGTTTATACCCTCGGTTTTGTACTTAGTATCACATGAGTTTTCACTTCATGTTTTCGTTTTGTATGTTTTTTAATTGATAAGCCAAAACAACTGTTATATAGTAGGTTATTATAAATAATTAAATCATCAGTGTGATGGTTATTAAAGCCATTGCTCATTTTCATCGGTATCATCTATCACAGCAATGGCATTGTATGAGCAGTGCTATTGGTATGCCATTGGACAATAGTGGTTCTGTTTATATTTTTATGACAATCATATAAATCACAGTTACCCTGGGCTGTTTATAACTCATTGTAAGTGCATTAGGTAAGACAGAGAAGCAACTTCGAGCATGCATGTGGTTCGATTATGATAGTAATTTTTTATTGAGTATCAGGTACAAATATTATACTAGTATGCATGTGTTTACAATGTGAGACATTATAGGGATAGACACACACAAACACACACACACACAAATATATATGTATGTATGTATATATATATATATATATATATATATATATATATGAAGAGCTTGCTTCCAAAAGGCTCTAAATCCATTAAAAAATTATGGATTTAGCGCCTTCTGGAAGCAACACTAAGTATATGAAATGGATGATAGCAACTTCCCGAATAATAGAAATCGCCTTCATTTCAACGTTAAACAAAAGAAAAAAAAAGACACTTCTTCATTCGATAATTTATCGTGTGAAAGCCTTATTGTGGAAATGAGGTCAATGATGTTATCCGTAGGTAATGAAGAGAACTTTCTGCCGCTATTCTACCATACTTGCTTCAAGAGGGCGCTACATCACATTTCCTTGCTCGCGTGGTGCTCCGGCTGTGGAATTGACGGTAGAGTCCAATCTAATGGCAACATAATAGACTCATAATGTTCGCGCTGCATGCAGGACGGCCAAGGGACCGTACTTTGCCCACTGGGTGTTTGATACACGGCTTACATCATTGGAGAGTATCTATTTTCAAATGGACATTGACTAAAGCAGCAATAAAACTTCATCAGAGTTCATGAAAAATGTATGATTGGCACAGCTTGCACTATTATGATTTACGTGACTGTCAATATACATCATGCAGAGGCCGCGGAACGTTTTCTAATGATTAAAGTACGTTATCCGCTTCTAAAGGAAATTAAATCCAAAAGGGAATTTGATTTTCTTATTGGTTTCGACACCTGCAAACAGATTACAAAAATAAAGTATGAAAACATGATATTTCAGAGAGAAAATATCTTAAGTTTGTGTCTACATTCACACATATTTTGCATGAATAAATGAATGATCACGCAGAGTGTCACTTGATGTATTTTCACGGACACGTTAATTCCCCGCTCCCTTTACCTCCCTCTCCCTTGCTCTATCCCTCCTCTCTCTCTTTCTCTCTCTCTCTCTCTGTTTCTCTCTCCCTCTGCATTCATTTCATAAAAACAAATTAATTGCCGAAGAGCGAATTCTTTCATTTATTTCAATTTTCCACAAATTACATTCTTAACATAGGCCTAATTTACAGCTCAGAAATGTGAAAGTTCCATGATACATGATATAATTTACATGATTCAGTGTACATATAGTTGTATTTCAAATTAAAAAGATAAGAAAGATTTGTAAAGGGTAATCCCATAAATAAAATATTAATGGAAAGAAAGTCACAATATTAGCAAAGAGTAAAACGATAAAAATGACCAACGACAACGTTCACACTCTATATCATGTCCCTTTTAAAGGTAGTTAATCTCACAGATTTCTTGAATGTTCTGAATTACATTCCATCTCCTTCCGAATGTACCATTACCTACTCGTATCACCATTGTTACTCTTAATCATTTTGCATTTTTATATACATGTAAATGAAATGGAATGAAATGTTACTCTTACCTCAATAGCTGCAACAGTAGATTTTTTTTTTTTTTTTGGTATTACATTCATTATTCATGTGTGTGTTTTTCAATGCTCGCAAATCCTAGTAATCTTAGATAAGTAAGATAGCTAAGCATGAATAATTTTCCAAGGAGGACCTACTTTTGTACAAATTTTGCTACCGAAAATAAGAAGTACCTCACTTGTAATAATATTGTTTGTCATTGTGTCAATACAGGTTTATGACAATCTTTACACTTGATTTCTTGTCTGCTTCCGAAATATTATTATCATGTATATACTAATAGTGATCAACGAGATTTCGTCCATTATGTCTGAAATTATATATATATATATATATATATATATATATATATATATATATATATCAATAAATTTCATACCTTTGTCAATTTGTTAATTATTGATTGCAATAAACCCATCATGATAGGAGAGCCATGAATTAATGATATGTCATTCATGTTCACGCACTGGCAGATATTATAGATACAAAGGTAAAGGAAGAAAGAAAAGAAGGACGATGAGAAGAAGAAAGAAAAAAGAAATGAAGAAAGAAAGAGAGGTAGAGAGAAAGAGAAAGAAATAAAGAGAGAGGGGGAGAGAGGGGGGTAGAGGGAGGGAGAGAAAGAAACCATTGCAGAGCAGACTATATAAGGTACTAGTACACATGACTTATGATCTCCAACTGCACCTGATCACGCAGTAATTTCTCCCTTTACAGTGGAATGTACTAGTAGTTCTAAATTTACTTATACATTTGTATTTTAGAAATAGTAATATTAATGTTGCTTATGAATTTTCACATTGAAAATTCATTAGCACTTTCATCCGTGACGAAGGGTGAGGCCCCCCAAAATTGGGATTTTTAATTAAAATCAAGGCAATTGCCATTTAATGCATTCCTCTAGTGTGACATATATATATATATATATATATATATATATATATATATATGTATAAACACTCAGCAAAAATAAGAATTAAAGTAAACACTTTTTCAAGTTCGTATTTTTCATAGAAGATTTTGATAAAAAATCATTGTGTCATACACTATACAAGGTTATGTAATTGGCTATCAACCTGGTAGGTTTATACAAAGGGAAACTATACGCACGAGTGAACACATTCGTTTTTACCCTCCAAGGCAGAAAAATAAAAATTGCAGAAATTGACATATGGATATTCATTTGGAAATGCCCTTCAAAATAGCAGTGTTAACAAAAGACTAATTCAAACGCAATGACAGACATGAATGAAATAGCAGAAATAAGTTTTCGTTCCCTTGTTTCTCTTTATATTCCTAAAACAAAAACATAATGGGGAAAGTGAAGGGAGGGAATAAGAATTTTCTCTCAACCCAAACTTTAAATAAACATAGGGAGTAAGCCGCAAAGGTGATAAAATGGACAGAATTTCTTGATTTCATTTTTTTTTTATGAAGGAATCTAAGAATGCATGAGACAAATTCAAGAACCATGCAAATATTATTTCAAATTTTCTTAATTTGGAATAACATTTCAAATTTATACCACCTTTAATTGTTACCATAGCTTCTTCTCTTATGTCTTTTGACAATGGATTTGACAGAAGATTCTTCATTTTCCTCCATTATTTCTTGCCTTTCTTTATCTTTGGAGGGTTACAGAGGCATTATAGAGATCCTAAAACATATCGCGTATACAGTGTCCTACATGCGTAAATAGCACAAGACTATATCAGGGGAGACCCTCAAAGAAAAAGTAACGAAATAAAATCCTTCAGACTTAAGTTTTCCTCTCCACTGACAATCTTATTAAATCATATAGAAGTGTGTCTCCATTCGATTTGGCATTACTTGGTTTTATCCCACTTTCACTGCTGTGTAGGCTATAGGGACCTACTGATGCCATCCTCTTTAGGCCTCTGTGCTTTATTGACTGTTTCATCAGAAATTTGTTGTTTTAAATCTTTCCTAAAAGTATGATAGCAGAATTAAACCTAATAAGAGTTTCATTATTGTGTCATATTGCCTAATTATCTCGTCACCCAGTGTGTTAATTATATAAATTTATTTTAGGTATTACTGCATCCTAGTCGTCCCTGAGTGTTTGGCAGGTCATCTTTTAAGGTTTATTGATCATTCCTTTAAATCTGCTAAAACTGGAATTATTTCTCTCGAGGATAGGCCTAAACCATGTTTTGAACTCCCAAAGAGCAATCAAATGGCATAAGGTTATCATCATTAAATACTGATTTTGTGCAGTGTTGACAGCCCATGATAGTGAAATGTTGTATGTTTCATTTTTAATTTCATTTCATTCATTTATTTATGCACGGCACATACTTCAGCCCGAAGGCTGTTCTTCCGCAGGTCCGTGCGGATAAAAAATACAACATAGATATACATTTTATACAGACATGAACAAAGAAACCAAACAAACAAAAACAAAACTCATACTTAAAAACAAAAAAAATATAGAAAAAAAAAACACAATAACATGTTGATGAAACTGCGGCACACATTTCGACAGAAACAAACATGATCAATCAAAGATAACCATGTACAATTAAACAAGTACATCGCCGTAGTTTAAAATGAAAGAGACGAAAAAAAAAATGAGAGTTCAGGAGAGAGAGAGAATGAGGGAGACAGACAGAAAGAGAAACAGAGAGAGAGAGGGAGAGAGAGAGAGGAGAGATAGGGAGAGAGAAGCCCATACAAAGGGGGGAAACTGAAAAAGTTGTCAATGAACAGTTTCGGTCAAGTGCGTTTTTAAAGCTTACAAACGTTGGTTTTTGTTTCAATTCCAATGGTAAGTTATTCCAATGCATTGATCCAGAATATGTCAAACTTTATGTTTGAAACAAGTCTTAATCAAAGGTAACACAAAATTTAACGATGAATTCCTTACGTTATAGCTGAAAACTTTAAATTGAAACATATCAAGCAAATATTTCGGACAAAACTTGTGTGCAATTTTATACATAATTTGTAGAGTATGTTTATGTCGCCTCTTATCCAGTTTATCGATGGGTAGTGCTGTGTATAATAAGTCAGTTGGAAACCTAGCTTGTACGTTCAGTACTGCACGCAGTGATCTATTTTGAAGAATTTGGAGTCTTTGAATATGAGATTTCTTTATATTCCTCCACACAACATCACAATAATCTAATTTACTTTGAATAATTGATTTATAAAACAAAAGGGCAATATCATCAGAAATAAAAGACCGAATTCGTTTCAACGAGTACAAATTTTTCACTGTACTTTTACACAAATAATCAATATGTTCATTCCAGTCAAGTGATTGGTCAACATAAACGCCAAGATATTTACGACAAGAAACGTGTTTAATGGTTGTATTGTTAATTACTCTATTGATATATTGCTTTTTAACTCGCTTATGTGAACCAATTATCATAGCTTCACAATTATCGGAATTTAGAACTAAGTGATTACACTTCAGCCATTTAGATACATATTCCAAATCGGTATTAAGTTTGGCTTCAATCTGACTGATTCTCTCTCCAGAAAAATAAATACATGTGTCATCCGCGTACAACTCTCTTCTCCCCTCCTCCCACCCCCCCCCCCCCCCCTTGTCCACCTCGGACTTACTACCTTCTTCACTACTATATCCTCCTCAATTTTTTCCTTACAAGAGAGCCGCCATGTGTTTGTTAATGTGCGTCCGTAAGTGTGCTTGTATCTGTGTATTACTCTTGTCTGTTTTTTTTTTTTTTTTGCTACCGCTTAGGGAAATTTGTTGTTGTTGTTGTTGTTGTTTTTGGCATTTTCTTTTTCTTGATGAGGGGACTGCATTCTACAAGCTCTGCTTTTTAGCAGTCCCCTCCATTTCCAGCAATATCGTTTCTGCATTTACCACAGTGACGTATAACAGATATTTGTATCTCTGTTGATAATTTACCTATATTTTTCTTACAATGTTATTCTGTTCATCGCATTGTGGTATTGATTTCATGACGTCTGTGTATATGAGTGTTTCTTTGTATTTCTTATTTGTTTGTTGGAAGTGAAATAAAATCAACTTGAACAACTTGAACAACTTGAACTTGAACGCAACAGATGAATGCTGCAAACAATTGGGTAGGTCGTTAATGTAGATCATAAACAAAAGAGGACCGAGATTGGACCCCTGTGGGACGCCACACCTTACATTCAAAGGCTGGGATCTAACTGCATTGACTTCAGTGTACTGAAAGCGACCATTCAAATAATCCCCAAACCATTCACAGGCGAGAGGACCCATACCAATCAAGCGCAGTTTGTCAAGAAGTACAGAGTGATCGACTGTATCAAACGCTTTTCGCAGGTCAATAGTAACCATGCCAACGAGTTTCCCTGTGTCCATAGAACTTAACCAGTCTTCCGTTACTTTTAGGAGGGTGGTCTGAGTGGAGTGCAGAGAACGAAAACCAGACCGGTTTACATTGATAATATCAGCAGCTTTCAAATAGACATGAACTTAATTGTACACAATTTTCTCTAATATCTTAGCGCAAAGAGGTAATATAGATATCGGTCTATAGTTATTCATATCAGTCTTTTTACCACTCTTCAAAACGGGTGTAATTCTGGAACATTTCAGTTTCATTGGAACCTTCCCTGTTCGGATGGACAGATTGAACATTTGGGTTAAAGGAATCGCAATATATTTAGAAATAGGTTTCAATAAAAACAATGGTAAATTATCACTTCCACAAGACTTTTTATCTGGTAATACGTCTATTACGTCGATTACATCTCTTTCCGAGATCGAGTGAAATTCAAACGTATTGTCACGTGCTCTTATGAACTGTCTGTATTGTGCACTATCATCACACTCCACACTTTTTTGTATGGACTCACCAATTTCAGTAAAGAATGAATTAAAACAGTCTGCTATTTCTCGTTTGTCACTTATAATTCCATTCTCTTTTTCTATAGACATAATATTTTCTTTCCGACTTTTGGATGGCATGAGATGTTTCAACGATTTCCAAATTGCACTGGAATTACTAATATTCGATTTTACGGTATTACTAACAAATTCAGTTTTGGCCTTTCTCACTTCCTTTGTGACGAGATTCCTTAGTTTCCGATATTCAAACCAATCACATTCTTGCTTAGATTTTATTGCTTTTTTCTTTTGTACATTTCTTGTGCGAATTAATTCCAGTATATTGACAGTCATCCATGGCGAGTTTTTCTTTTCAACTTTTTGTTTCTTTAATGGTGCATGTTTATCAATGACTTTCATTTTTCCTCAAACGAGCGATATGCATCATCAACATTTGTCATAGTTGTGATATCACTCCAAATTATTTTACTCACATCATCGACAAATTCTGTCATATTTACTTTATCAACATTACGCATTTCTCTGTACCTGTGACAATTTCCTTGTAATCCAGGCGATTTATTTCCCCATGTACAGTGTATCATAAAATGATCGCTCAGAGAAATGGGCAAAATGGGCATCAAAAGAAAAATTCAGGTGTCAGAATAATTAAGAACAATAACTCCATTTAGATATTTTTCCAGTCCGTGCTATAAGTATTGAACTGCACAGATCAACCAATTTTAATTACTTTCACACTAAGACGACACCGAGGGGCAAATAAGTTTGGTTTCACAAGATACGCCAACTTCAAAGGAGTATGTTATCCAAGGTACCACAAGGGAGTGTACTTGGCCCGATTCTAATTGTAGTGTATATAAATGACCTCCCAACATGTGTTCGGTCTAGCTCAAAACTCTTTGCAGATGACACAAAGTTGTATGTGCGCTCAGATAAGCCAGGAGCTACTGAGCAGCTGCAAGAGGACTTAGAGGCACTTGAGTCATGGGCAGATAGATGGCAGCTTCGTTTCCACCCTGACAAATGTGTTGTAATGAAAATTGGTCGGTCATATTATTGTTCAGACTCCCAATATGTCATGAAGAAAGGGTCTGACACAATTGTCTTGGCTCAAACAAAAGCTGAGAGGGATTTGGGTGTTTTAGTGGACCCACAATTGACATTCAAGGACCATATTTCCCAAGCTGTTGCAAAGTCAAATAAGCTGTTAGGAATTATTAGGAGATCCTTTGTATATTTGGATGAGGATACTGTTAGGCTCTTGTTTAAAGGCATTGTGAGACCCATCTTGGAATATGGTCAAGCTGTGTGGTCACCTTTCAAGCTAGGTGAGCAAAGAAGACTTGAAAGTGTTCAGAGAAGGGCGACTAAAATGATTCCAGGGATTAGGCATTTGTCCTACTCTAAACGTCTACGTCACCTTTCACTGCCATCTCTCAGTTACAGGCGAAAAAGAGGGGACATGATTGATGTGTACAAGTATCTACATGGACACTATCACACAAAGTTTGACATGTTCTCTCATAATAGTAATGGACGAACACGTGGTCATTCCATGAAACTGGGAAAACGGTTTGCACGGTTAGATGTCAGAAAGTATTTCTTTGCTAACAGAGTTGTTGGTATATGTGGAACTCTCTCCCAGAAGAAGTGGTCTCTGCTTGTTCCATAAATGCCTTTAAGAATAGGCTAGACGAGCACTGGAAAGATGTTGTGTTTGATTATGACTGAGTATAGTCATTACATGTATGTGTATTGATACATACTACATGCTCTTGGTCTCCAGTAGCTGTTAACTCCTGCCATAGACCATTTTTGGTAATAACGCAATAATTATATGCAATAGAAGTTGAGCTGTTAATAGCCTGTTAATATTGTAGTAGAAGGGTAACAGCGCTGGACAATTGCTTGAATGGAAAGAGAGCATCAAGAGACAACACTACCTGATCGATGAACAGGCTCTGTCCTACACCATCGTTCCGGAAAAGTAAAAGTAAGTAAAGTAAAGTAAGGTATGTAACTTCGTGCCCTGAAAATACTGGCATATTAAATTGCTATGCCAATGCTTGATAGCACTTGATTCATTTTCAGCCATTAACAAATTTGTGAAAAATAAGCTCTGAAACAGGTCTTTGTAGACGACGACATTGCAAGTGTTTAGTAGTTCAAGAGGTGTATTTCCTTGATACAGATAGGTCTAGATACCTTCTGTAATTTACACAATTATTTAACAGTACCACTACCAGGGTAATTATTAATCGCCATACTTAAAGTACCCGGAAACCCTCTTTCAACTATCCGAGTAAAGACGTGAATATTTTTTACGCTTACTGCCTGTTCTTGCCCTCGATGAAATAAGAAGGAGCAAACTAGAAGAATAAAAGTGAATGTAACATCGGAGGTGAAAGGAAATATTTTAGTCAACCAATAAATTGACAACTCCTGACACAAACTCTCAACAAACAACAACATCACGCTAAAAGGATGACTGTCGTTCTATTAGTCGTGATACGAATTGCAATTGTACAGCGCTAGCTTCCAAACTCTTTGGGCAAGTACGGTGAGCAGTACTCAGTATACTACTGAGTCATGTGATTGTTTTAGACCAATGACGACGTTCGGCTCTTGTTGCCTATTATCCGAGGTCGCGCAAACGTAGAAACAGGGACCTATCCATGTTGGGAAATAGGCGATAATATTCACTGATCAGAAATGCCAAATAAAACTAGAAAGGACAAGGTGAGTAATAGAGTAAATTTCGTGTCCATTCCACCCTTTGACTATGTCTGAGACATTTTGCTTGTAAAATTACATACCATGACAGTGTTCGGTTCTATGGATAGTATTGTCATCGTAGTTAGACTCCCATAGACCCATGTGTGTTATTCAAGTTCAGCGTAGCTTGTGAGCGGGATAGATAGGCCTTTGGCTTTGCCTGTGTACTGTTGTGGATAATTCTAACAATAATGTTAACATTAGCATAGAGCGAGAGGTAGTCTACTTAGAACATATATGTATAGAGGATGAGTCGACGGTACCCTGTTGACGACAGCTAGCAGTGGCTAGTGGATGATATGGTACATAGTATGGAGCTTGGAGTGATAAAGTTTCCTCCATCTGATCTGTACAGCAATGGCTAATGCCAATCACCATCACTGCCAATGGCAATGCTAATGATTGCTATGCTGCTCCTCTGCACTGCACACACACACACACACACTGCATTGAGTAACATAAGACATCTAACAATTTGCAGAAATATCCACTAGTTTAACTGGGTGAATTACAGAATACTCGCAGCTGCAATTGTAATCACATCACACACAAAGCGCAAATTGCTCGTAAACTGAAAGAGCGTAATTACGTGCTAATTTATCTACATAACTCTAACATGTTAAGGCTTATTTTTATAACATACGATTGCAATAAGTATTAAATTAAAGTAAGATCCTTTCCAACGGCAATGGGAGATACAGAGCCAGGGCGGGAGAAATTAAATCTAGAGCAGGAAAACGGGAGATTTTGCAAAAATGGGCTTTCGGCGGCCGGCGGGAGATCTCTCGTTGAAAGCGGGAGATCTCTCGTTGAAAGCGGGAGAGTTAGAGTCTCTGTAACTGTAGTTCTAGATCCTTAATACGATCCTAGTCTCGACCAGCCGTTAAAATTTCGGCCTAGAAACTAGTCTAGGGCGTTAGGCCCCACCCAATTTACGAATACGATGTTTAGATAAATTTTAGTTGAGACTATATAGAAAACAATCACTAGGATCTAGAACTCTACTTGTAACTAATTGCTGTTGCTTGAGCTTATGCACTGTCAGATGCAGGTATGCTTAACAGCCCACCATGTTGACTCAATGCAGTACTTGTGTGTGTTGTGTACATGTGTGACAGTGGTAGCACATATTGAGTCTGCAGAACGCCCGCATGTTTACTAGTATACGGTGTACAGTACGTAGCAGTTGAACGCGCAACAGTCTCGTGACAATACGCGTACGTGTTGCCTTACCAAACTAGTGTGATGTGAGTGATCGTGAATGACTTGTCAAGCGTCGAAAAGAGATGACAGAAGAAGGATGCCTGCACACTGTAGATCGCATTTCTCTTCACGGTTATCACGCTACTACTTGCATATTGCGATGGTACACTCTGCTGCATGTTCCATTAAATCTCTATAGAAATCAGAGGTGCATGCACAGAAGCTATTGCTGTAGATCTATGATCTACATTTGTATAGAGCACTTCAGTCACGCATTCACACAATCTTGCATCGTTCAAAGTTTGTATTTTGAATTGTGCAGCGATTGTCAGGATTTGCAGTTAGAAACTGACATTTTTGCTCCATGTACCTAGTGCGAGGGCTCGCTATGGACTGATAAGTATACTCAAGTCCAAGCATCCTACTCCATGTCAGTGTAACATAATATTTACGGTAGAATGTAGAAAATTTCAACAGTTTTGTAGCTGTGTCAGGGGTATGACAGTTGGTATTTGGGTTGAACTTCAGATGCCATGGGCAAAATTTGTTTTCTTCTAAACCCTATTGCATGTTAGAACTAGTGGTGTTTGCAGTGTTTGTCATATACTGTATGTTGTTTAAAGGTTTGCAAGATGGAATAACTGAGAAGGAGAGGTTTGCTTTTTTACATGTTGTATATACCTTGTGTAATGACTGAGAGTGAGTGGTTCTGTGACACCAAAACATGTGCTGCCTGAGGAGCAAAAACAAATCGTAGAAGTGTGTTTCAAGCACATAGCTCACTAGCAGTAGCCTGGCTGGCCCAGATAATATAGCATGTAATGATGGGATGTGGGATATAACACTTATGCGCTTGCCCACATTTTATTGGGGCCCCCGTACGCAGTTTTTGCCCCTCAGTGTGCCTGGATGACATCATTCTTTTGTGGCAGTAACAACTTACCTTGCTTGTGTTGTATGTGCAGATGTTCTTTGTGAGCTTCTGTATTGCCCTAGGGACCATAACACTCAACCTGTGCTGGCATGGCACTGACAGAGCTGGGTTATGATGAGTGCAGTTTGTTCATTATGCATTGCTGCAAATGACAAACTGTTCTTTTTTTTTATGACTACATATAGTTTACCTCCAAAACCATAAATGCAGTTCTGGAGCTGCATGGACTATACATATGTATATCATACTGCATGTCATTTAACACTAAATTTATGAATGTTTTGATTGCTGACCGTCATCATGAAGGAAAAAAAAAAGATCATTACTAATACACAAAGAACATAGTAGTAGAGTACCTTTGTACTCCACAGGATTGCACTAGTCAGCTACAGCGTGTGGTCATTGTTGGAGCAGGACATTGTATGGCAAATTTTTCATTTTGAAATAATGTAGAGTGAGGAATTGTCTTCTTTGTTCCAGATTTTTTTTTTTAGGGCTATGAGGCATCTTGCAATGATGTGATATACTTTGGGTGTGTGTGCCCATTGCAAAAATTAAGTGCCCTTTTTGTTTCATTCAGTTTAAATTTGTGTTGTATTTATTTATTTATTTATTTATTTATTTATTTATTCATTCATTCATTTATTAAGGTCTACAAAAAGTAAATTCTGTTGAAATTAATCAGTGATCGTGAGTGAATGTACAAGAAATATTAAAGCTGAGTTGTTGTGCAAAGGTGCCTCTTGGTTAATATGCAAAATGGTCACACTTTATTTCATCATGGATTTGTGGCATATATGTTTATAAGGATATTTTATACAGTGGCATTACAGTAAGACTGTTCAGTATTTACAGTGTACACCTGTAGTATGATACCATTGTCCCAACAAGTACATGTAGCGCTCTTTGCTTCTGTACAAATTACATTGTAGATTCCAAGAGCTGATCTTCATTTTAACAAGTATGTTTGTGCAGAAGATAACAATAAGGATGAAAAATCAGCCATAGCACATCTTCACCCTGTGCATAAATAATCAATTTCTTTCATTCAAGTAGAGTCCTTGTTTGAAAGGTGTTTGTCTTAGAAAAAAAAAAAGTGAGGCCATGCTTGTGTATAGAATATCAAAATCACACTGCTTGATTTCTACATTTAGCAGTGGTATATACATGTATATAGCGGTGTGGTTCTGCATCTTTTCAATTTTCATAGCATCAAGACTGGTGTAGGTGTCCCATACAATGGAGCAGTGAATATTCAAATATACAAATTTGTAAGGGCCTACCAAATATATTTTACAGTACATGCAACTTTCCTGCAATACATAGATAGAGGCCTGATGATAGCCTTCCAAGCTGTTTTTTGTTGTGGTAATTATGTGATTACCACTATTGGGTTTTGGAGATTGTGAATTCATAAACCAGAATATTAATGATTGAGGTATTTGAATGGAAAGAGAGTTGAATAAAGAAGCAAAAAGAATACACCGTACTTAGGAGACATTTCACCATACTGTATCTTTGTTGACAAGCAATCTTTACCATAGACCACCCTTTTTGTTTGTCTGTGAAGGTGTCGTAGCCTTTGACCCTACATGACATAACTTTAGGTATTAGTGTGCAGCAATTGATAAAAAGGAAAGACAATTGAATTCCAGGCCATGAGACCACTTTGCAGATACTGTAGTAATATGGCAAAATCAACAGACGTGTAAACTTATCTTTGAAAATTGTGGGGTAAAAGAGGCATCTCTCATGTCGAGTTCAAATGTATTCATCATAATACTACAGTATGCAGTCCATTTTAATGTACTGTACCTACTCAGAATTGTGCCTCCTACATGTACATCATTCATGCTCTATTTTTCAACAAATTTATTGTAGATGCTGATGACAGCCATTATAAGATTCACATTTTTATATGTTATGATGACACTTAATATGATCATGAATTATCTAGTCAATTGTCCAATTTTGCTACAAGTTTGTGTACTATTTCTTTGATTAGAAGCAATAATCATACTCATAAAGATCATGTGCAAGGAGGTGATAGTAAAATATGGATGAAAGTTCATGCACTTTGGTTTTATGCTAAGAAAAGAGATGATAGATGCATTGCTAACCTATAGGAGATTGCAAGAGGAATACCGAAATACAGAGAAAGAGTTGCATGTGTGCTTCGTTGATCTGGAGAAGGCATAACTTGATAGGGTTCCATTCAGAGGAAGGTGGTTGAGTGGGCACTGAATGAGAGGTGTAACGGAGGTAATGGTAAGGGCAATGATGAGTGTATTCAGAGCAAGAGTTAGAGTTGGATTGGTTGGATCAGAGCTGTCTTAGTGTCAGAGGAGTTTGGGTGAGAGTTGACATATTGTACATCAAGGATCAGTGTTGTCACCATTTGTGTATGCGACAGTGGTTGATGTGATGATCGAGAGTGCAAGAAAGGGATTAGTGGAGATATTGTAAAGGGAGGGAACACGCAGTGAGACGCAATGAGACCAACTGGTGCAAGTTGCTAGTGAGCAGGAAACGAACAGAGAACGTGCTACTAATATGTGTAACATGTTGAGCAAACTGCGTCTATAGTCCTGCTTCTGTGAGCAGCAGGGAGTTGTAGTGAGGTAATAAGCAATCATACGCAACTGAACGCAGTCATATTACGGGTAGCATACATGTTACCTATGAGCTGATATATATACAAAAGTGTGACTACAACCTTCAAATTTACTGCAAATTGCTGCTGTAAATTTGATGTATGCCAGGAAGCGCAGCACTACGCAGCGTAATATTCAAAGGTGTGACAGTAGCATCAGAATGAGGTTAATGTAGCCACTCCTGTTACCGGGAACACACCAGGATGAAAACTGGATGATGATGATGATGATGTTAGTATAACTAAGATGAGTAAAACTAACTAAGATGAGTAAAACTGAGAACAAAAATCAGAAATAAATCTGCATTTTGTACTATAAATATTATAGGTACACCAGCTGACATGTTTTTCTGTTGCTTCTTTCAAGATGAACATTATGGTCATGTGATGGTATACTGTGTACACATGTACACACAAAAAAGAAAATAAGATAAGACAAAATGACTATAAAGATGGGGTCTTTCTTTTGCATACATGAAGTATGCAGTTTGTTCCAGAGAAATAACATTGTAAATAAGGAAATGCTGATTACTTTTGTTAAAAAATGTGCTTTGTTTCAGGCACCAGCCAAGACTGGAACTGCAGCTGTGAGTAACAACAAAAGCAAAGATTCCACAGATGGTGCTGATGAGGTTTGTATGTCAATGTTGTCTCAAGTATCTTCAGTCAGTATATTCAACATTACAAGTTTCTGCTAGTCATTGGAGAAGTGAAATGGAAAAGAATTTTCTTTTTTTTTTTTCTTTTTGCTTTGGAAGTATACCTGATAAAAAAGTGCATGGAAATCAGAAACTCTATAGTTTCTCCTACAGAATATGGCTGTTAATTAAGCAGCTATTTACTCCCCTTGTTAGAGAGGGGTGTACCTCATAATGAGATTAAAGGCTGGAAGTTGGTGTCACAACAAAATCATTCTCATTCCCAATTAGCAATCACAACTCATTGTGATCCTCTGAATTAGATAGGTTTGGAACAGCAGCCGTAGGCAGGTACACAATGCTGTCTATCCTGCATAACATCTGTGATTGACACATGTATACTAAAGTGCCTGCTACAGATGTCTTGAATACTGTATACGCCGAATATTTTGCGAGGTTTTTATTTTCGCGAATTTCGCGAGTCAGTGCTATTCGCGAAACTAAAGACACGCGAAAATATTGACTCTGATCCCGATGTGAATGTGACGTACGCGTGTACACTTCTCCGTTCAGTAGGGGACTCCCCAATGGCGAATTTAACCACTCGCGAAATCGTCGAGAGTTCCCGATTCGCGAAAATTTAGACTCGCGAAATATATGGCGTATACAGTAACAGCGACACATCAGTGAACAAAGTGTAATAAATGATGTATTCAACCTTAGCCAACATTACTTTGCCATTTAAAAGTGTAATGTTTCTGTTCTGCTACTCTGGGAGGATTATATATAGCAGTATAGTCTTTGTTATAAGGCTTCCAGGCAAGGTTTGTATACCGACATGATGCACAAATAGCACAGAGCACACTTCTTTGTGTGACAGACAAATCAAGACAGTAGCACTCCAACAACTCAAGCCCCTGTGTACTTATTTCTCAATCCCAGTTATCGTATTGTTTGATCAATTATTTATAACAGGCTGAGTCATACAAACCCAGAACAAAGAAAAATACTGATTTACATTACTTTACCTGCAGTTGCTGGTTTAGTTGTTTGGAACAGTGTTATATATATAGTTATATGTGTAGATAAATAATCATGTCATCTGACAGAATTCAATGCCTATTTTGCAAAAAGCACTGGTATGTCACTGTAAAATGATTGTATAAGGAGAGGTGTTTGATAATTTCTAAATCACTACTATACAAATTGTATATTTCAAGGAACCACTAAATTACTTGAGTTTGCACCGAGAGATCTTGTGACAGAGACATACATTACAATCTTTGATATAGTGCATGCTACATTGTATGCCTAAATCTGCCTCTTGGTACTGTCAGGATATTAGCAGTTCCTGAGACATGACAGCTTGCTATCAAACATAAACAAAATACATTGTGTTGTTTGATGTATGTCCCTTTACTGCACTTTGACCCACATTGCAGGACAGACGTTAATCTGTAGGTCTTGATGTTTTGAAGACTATGGTAGTTTGAGATACATTATATAGAATTTCTAATAGAAAATGTATCATAATTGGAGCAAGATTATGTTGAAGTACAACCGTACTTTACAAAGTACCGCATGATTACAATAATCAAGCGTTGTTGCAACATACACTGTACACAAAGAACAGCATTGCTATGTACTGTTTTGTACTGTAAGTGACGTGAATTGCAAGAATCCTTTTGTTAGAATCATTATATCATGTATTACAAGTAGTGTGCTTTGTAAGGCAGTGAAGATGAGTGACTCCCTTTGCAGCTCTCAGTTTGTGCAGTCATGCACTGAGCAAAGACCATTAACATTTGAGAGAGAGCAGTGGCAGGCAGAGTCAGCTGAATGAACGAGGGCAGTTGACCCACTTGTGTGTTCCTCAAATGGACAAATGGATTGATGTATTGATTGGTCACCTGGCCCATGTACTCTCTACAGAGATTACTCTCACTGCATCTGTGTACTCTGGAACATTTCAGCCATGATGTGAAAGCATTCTGATTCCTCTACATGGATATACTGTATAATGTCATATTTCAGAGTGTAAGTTATATATAGTAAAGGAAATATCTATTACCTTTGTAGAAATGAAAGCTGAAAATTTGAAATGGCTTCCCCCATCATTTCTCTTTTGTTTTTGTTATTCATTTTTTCTTTGCAGGGATGGGGGGAGCTGTTGATGGTGTAACTTTTGTACAGGCAGATGTACAGCATTTTCTTCTTACAAAACAAGGGAGACGTTTTTTTTTTTTTTTTTGCAGAATGTATGGACAATGGTTTTGTTGTATTTTCAGGGCCATCAACGCACATTACACTGTCATTTACTTGTGAAAATTGCACAGAATTCCAAGAGCTGTAGGACAATGTACTCGCTATAGGTGCGGAGCTCAACATTAGCGGGTGTGTGGGACCACCAGATATTGATGTCTGGCCACCAAATCCCAGTATGGTTAACTGTTGGTTTCCTGATCAGCAACTATGATCAAAATGGATTGTTATGATTCCTTCTTATTCGGGCCAATACATTCTCTCTTTTTTTTCCTTTGTTCTGACCACCAAAATATTGAAATTTAAAATGGAAAAAAAAAAAAAGGTTAGTGTCATGCCCTGAGTAGGTATATAAAAAGTGGCCAATCATAGAGTCAAGAAGATGAGGATGACTTTAATCAAGATCCGGTAGCATGGGATTCATGGAGTGAGAAGGCTGGTCTGGTTTGTTCCAGAATCCCTGTAATGAATGTGTACAGCCTTATCACTAAACAGTATGTACATAATACACACACAGCTAAGGAATCTCGACTGGAGTTGACCGTTACCGAAGAGCATGTATGTATGCTTCCGTGCACATATTCGCTGACATGTGGCTGATGGGTACTATTCATGGTTTCAAATGTACTCCGTTGAGCCTTGAATATACCCTGCTGAGCAGCGAATGAAGACCAATTCAATTAGACCACCATATTTCCACATGCCTCTGATTTCAGGTTCTTTCAAATCACCTTCCTTAGCTGACCTACAGCCAGTATTCATACAAGTGTAGACTGTACATGTGTTACATGTAAACATGAAAGGCACTGTGATTGATAAGTTTACTGATGATATTTTTCATTTGATTCTTTAATATGCACATGTAGATCTAAACTAGGTTGTTAGCTTTTCTAGTTTCTCAACTCAGTCACAGCTTGAAAGCAAAAAGATGATAAATACAATGTAGATACAAAGAAAGAGAAATAACCAAATAGTAGTCAACCCGATTAACCCCAGTAGCGACTAATGAAGAAGAAAAAAATATGTCTGCCATCACAATAAACTGCTGGTAGTAAAATGATGTTTATCAGAGGCATTTTATTGATACAAAAGTTGTCTCATCCTGTTTATAAAATGTGGTAGAAATAACATGTCTCAAATGTATTTCTGCAATGTTCTTGTATTATCCGATGCCCAATTAATGGTGACTGTTATGTTCCATTTATATGCATGGTATAATAGGGAGACTACACAACTATGCATTGTTGTTCATAGGAGATAATTAGCGCCAGTGATATAATGACTGTGGTAGTCAGTAATGAGCTGAAGTGTTTGTTAGTCATAAGTCCGTGGCTTTATTGTTTTAAAGGGAATCTCTCCCCTAACATTTAAATTTGAGAGGTGTGAGAGCATATCCTAAGAACTCTAGAGAAAATTCTATCCCATCACAATAAATGTCCCAAACTGTGAAATATCAATTTTAATAAATCAGCATGCACTAGTGCGTGCTGCAATAGTAGCCAGATCTGAAAATACGGTAGTAACCATGCGTAGACCATCATTGTGTGCACGTTTCCTTCGTTCGCCTCCGTCTGCACACAGCTATATCGAATACTGTTTATTGGTATCGCCTCATCGAGCCATAATTATGCATCCACATGAGTAGAGGCTGCTGCGGCTGCCTGGTCAGTAGCCCGGCGCAGCGCGATAGCACCAACCTACGTGTAGCTGCGTACGTGGACATTTGCGTGCATTTGCTTGTTTTGAGAGTATGATAGTAAACTGATCGTACAGAAAATTATCGAACTATGCAATCGTATGCAGTCGATAAGGCCAGAAGACTACTCTTAGATCAAGGCGCATGTAATTTTTGGCATTTTAGAGATTGCTCTATGTCTCTTTATATATTGCTATATCTCTGTATTTGAGTAACGTTGCCCTCTATATTTCATCTATAAGGGATATTGCCAGTACAATAACCTACAATGTCAGAAAACTCAATTTCTGTGTACAGATACACTTTAAACTACCGGTACAGATGAGGTACAATCCCTCATAATGGAGCCTTAATTATCGTGGAATATCATGCAGGAGGCATAGCGTTTGCAAGAAATTACAGCACAATATTGATTGGCTGGTCATTGGAAGGGAAAATGTAACTTGAAAAATTTGTATGGTTCTCTTGGTAGTTTATGACAAACCATCCTGCAGTCATCATGTGATAAGTGAAAAATCAAAATCAGTTGATTGTTCAGTAATCTCTTCACTATCGATAGTCTCCCATCTAAGGCTGCAGTTTGTGTGCCACATATGGGCCACAGTGGTACTGTTTGTTAGAGAGCTCGTACATCAATCATTGAAGCCATTCTGTACCTTGATATTTCCCAACAATGTGTATTCTAATATGATTTTAAAATATGTGCACTCATATAGGAAACAGAATAGGTAACTAGGTAATGTAGTGGAATATTTACTGTAAAACAAAAAAGTTTTCATATGCATGAGATGTTTGCAAATTTCACCAGAAGCTGAGATTCGCAAAAGTAAAATGCAGGTGAAAGTGTTTGTTTGGTTTTTTTTTCTGTACAATGCATTGAATGCAAGTGGAAATTGGTGAAAGTTTCCTGCTACACTGCACACTAGGCTAGTGGCTCCAATTCAAGAAAGTTTTACACCATGAGTGTTTCTAGTGTTATTCGTAGACTGGTCAGAGTTATCTTGAAATGTCACAGTGAGGCAAAAGCCAGACACAGTAATGGTGAGCATATCTCTTCCCCATCTCTTTCAGCTTCTCTCTAAATGTAAATAGAGTACGGCTTTCAATGCATCCTATGTATGTAAATTATGAACCATACGTTTCCTGAAGTCACTAGGCTACTGCGAATATCCCTGAACTCTGCACATATTTGTCTTGTAACCTTAAGTTGCTTGTGTGCTTTTCATGCAAATTTCTCAAAATCAAGATAATTTTCAGTGAAAGACAAATGCATAAAGGTGCAAAACACTTTGCATACAGAAGACATGAAGTATGGCAGTGGAAGAGATACCGAAAGATAAACACACTGTATTCAGGTCACATTTCCATGCATGAGTTTCATTCAATATGCTCTTGGTGCAGTGGTCACAAAACACATTCTGAAGCAACATGATCATGCACCTGGTGTGCTTGCGTGACATACAGGTGTCCTGAACAAGGAAAATCAACTCTGCATTACAGTGTACATTTGTAGTGCACGCTCGGCACGTTCTTCTCATGCTGATTTCTGGTACGGAACACTTTTGGACCACTTCGTGTTCGAGTGCTCTGTGCCATGGTATGGTACAGTACATGTACACTTTAGAGAGCATTCGAGGGCCCCTATAGCATGGGTACGATATGGTACGAACAGTACCCTTCGTTAGATTCCTTGGGATACTACATTAATTTTCAACTAACATCCATGAAATCATCATGTCTTTAATATGAGCGTCTTTTTGTCTACTACATGTACTTGTACTTTTCCTGCAAGAAAGCTTTCCAATTATTTAAGTACTAAGTATATCCAACACCAGGTTGGAGGTAAGTTTATGTATTACTTGACATGCAAATGCCAACTTATGAAGCTACATTGTATCGTAGTAGAGGCATGGTGAAGGGTAGACATTTTGCAGTGCCAAGAGGAAGCCAATTCACCAGTTTGTAACTACTCAAGAGGAAATGGGCAGACCATGTTAGTGAATTTGCAAAAGTGAAACTTCACAATATCAAAGCATGCACACAAGAAATAGAGTTGATCAATACGATGGGAGTGCTTTTGAATATTTAGGACTATGAAAGGTATGATTCATTTTGTGGTTATCAAAACACTGATACTGCATTTAGAAATAAAAGAGGTTTGACTGTACACAAACACCCTCTCCCATGAATACTAACTGTTGACATGATATTTTGCATGCTGTGGTCTGTATAAAGGGGTGGCAAAGTCCATGGTTTAATTGCATTTATCAATTAGGCCAGTGGGCATAAATAAAAAGGACATGAAGATGGTCTGCTGTACAAACATCACCTAATGGTAATAGGATGTGTGTGCTGTTATGCTGTAGTTGCTAGAACATACAGCAAACCCCTCTTACTCAGAACACAGATGGTACGATAAGTTGTGTGGACTTGCAGAGGAGCAAACACCCACTCAGATGAAAGGGAATGCTGGATTCCATCTTCATCTCATGCTGTAACTGATATTGATGTGTATTCATGTCCTGGAGCTACAACCTTTGTATTCATGGAGATCTGTGGTGTATGGGAGGGAGATACTAATTGCTTGATTGCCCTTAAACTGTGTGTATTGTGCCTGCCTACAATACGCCACATACTGTGTCATTGCTGGCATCTCTAGCAGTCTCAGAATGAAACCAGTCAGTACTGTATACCAGTATCGTAGAGAGAACATTTCAGCCATGAACCAGAGGGACAGCTCAGATGCTTTATACTACCAAGGGACAAAAATGATGTCAATGTATGTAGTGTCATTTCTCTGCAAGGATTCAATTGGTAGATCTTGATGAGCCTGGAACTAAGGCAACCCACTTGGAAATTGTACAGGTAGTCAATTACTCAATGACATCCACAGCGTCGGCAACTGGAAAACTGGTGTTGAGAGAGCCAGTCGGTGGTGTGTTGTGCTGAGAGCTGGTTTCTGCCTTCTCTCTCTTTCCCTCCCTCTAATAGCGTTCACAAAGTATCAGTTCCTGTAATCTAGAGCTGTCGCGCATTGTTCCATTCAGTTGTCTGTTGGCTCAGACCTCTGCTAGGTATCTGGCAGAGAGAGCCAATTTGTAGAACAACATTTATCAGCATGTCACGAAAGAAGCCTTCAGAATGGATATCTTCATTGATTGTAAGTTCAGTAGCACCAGAACATTCATAGAATTTGTTTGTTGTTCATCGTTGTAATGTTTGATATTTGTTCTAGTGCACTTCATGTATTACAGGAAAAATAGTTTTACCACACTTCCACCAGGCCAGTACTGATGTAAAAACCTGTACTGACATGCATCAAAGCAAAAATTAAAGTATACCTGTTTGGCTCAATTTCTGTCATTTTGATCAAAGAGGGGAAAAGTTTGGCAAAGTTGAGAGTTTTATTTGCAATGGTTAGGAGTTTTAGATGCAAAGTCATGTTATTCTTTGTTTTATGGACTGCAAAATAATACCAAAGAACTCACCTCTCACCTTGAATTGTTAATGTAAGTCACATCTATAAAGGTAAGTGGGATAAGTACTTTTTTCTTGGTAAGAGAAGAAATGATTTGGCAGTGTGTAAATTGCTCAAATATTGGTTACAGTGTTATGTTATATAAAGCTTCCTTACCTGGTTTGTGTTTTATTTCCATTCATTTGAGCGAGAACAAAAGCAGCACATGTCTGCCAGTTTCCAAAAATCTTCAGGGGCTTCAAAGGTATTATCTTACATTTGCCAAACATTGTTCAAGGTCTCCACAAAATGTATGTGATACGAACATTCTTAATAAATTACAGTAGGTATATTGTAACTGTCAATATATTACAGAAGACACTGTGAAGCAGCTCTTCATTGTTGGTTTGAATACAGAAAGATATATTACAAAAATATGATTTTCAGAAAAGCTGATTTATGAAGTCTCTAAAGGCTCAGTCACTGTGATGCACACCGACTAACAAAATTAAAACCTGATAAAAACATTTTATACAATGTACACTTTGAACTATCTAAATTATGCAATGGAGCACCAACATAATATGTGGACAGGTGAGGCACACGCTTGTGTTTTTGTCAGTGAAACATGATTTCATATAATCAAATGCCAATTCTTCCAGAGAATTGTCTTTTTTTTCTTTATTTAGAGTGTCTTGTTTCATGTGAGCTTGGAACAAAAGCCAAATTTGGCCATATCTTGTAGGTTTTCAGAAATTAAAGTACGATTTAAGTGTCAGTGAGTCCAAAAAGAAATGTATTCAAGATTGCTTTTAACTCATGAACAAGTACTTCATTCAGTTTGGTCTGTGTTAATGATATACAAAATTACCTCAAATAGTACTTCTACAGTCAAGAATAGTTACTATTGGTATTGCAATACTGTATTATGTATTCACTGTAACTTTTATGTTTTTCATTGATCAAGTTTGATTTTAATTACATCATATACTTCAACATGCTACAGTGTATTGACTCTATCTCAGGTGGGTTAGACATTATTGAAAGGACAAAAGTATGAGATTTCCATGCAGTTTTCAGACCAATGTGTTCTGCAGGAACTGGCCTAGTCACCAATACTAGTGAATATCATACTGAACAGACAGGATCAGCCATGCAGTACAACACTGTAATACCAGAGAACTAGTATCGTGCAGCTTGTGCTTTCGTATCGGACAGTATCCTCCAACCTTCATATTTGTATAGTGGCATGTGTGTGAGTGAGTATGTGTGTGTGTGTGTTTGTATGCATGTAGGAGTGAGAGTGAGAGATTGAGAGGGAGGGAGTGCGAGACCATGTGAATTCATTTTGAAAATTAATTCTAATTCAGTATACTGCCTCAGTCCATGCTGAGTTGAACAAGGATGTCATGTACAGTTGTTGGATAGTAGAATAATATTTATTGTATGTGGTGCCTATACCAGTGGAAGTTCCATTGTACTCTTTTGTGCTGAACACACAACATATGACTTGTTTTTCTACTCTTCTGTCACATGTTTTAAAACAACAATGTAATATGCAACAGACATCTGTACGATTTTTTTTTTTTTGCAAGATGTTAGACTTTTCCTTATGAATTGTGTGAGTTGTTGTGTATCTTTGTGCACCAGTTTTTCCTGTTTTTATGCTGCATGGCAAAATAAACCAGATGTTAGGAAGTGATGAGTTGACATTTTATTGTAACTATTTTGCTCAGAGTAACACATTTTATTACAAATGTACCTCTGGAAAGACAACTACTGGTACATATTTGGGTGTTTACTTTTCTGAAGAAAACATTGAATTCTGTCTGTGTGTGAAATTTACAATTTGCTGGAAGCAGGCTGGACAAGCTACTGAGAATGACAAAACATTATTCTACATCAGTGATGTCCAAAAGTCTTGTGCTTTGCAGCAACATTCAAATAAAACATGTACTGCAGTACTCGTCCGACTAAATTGGAGACTGCTTTAAGCCCCGGTCACACAGCACTCCACGTCCAAATCACGTACAAAAAGTTATGAAACTGGTGGACGTGGTCGTAAGTGGTAATTTTTTGTTGAAATTGTCGCGCAATTCGCGCAACCCGAAACTAGCGCGAAAATAAAAGCACACGAATATTTTTGCTTGCCATACATTGTATGTTCCAGTAGTTGATGTCTTGATTCCGCGGAATTAAAAACATGCGAAACTCTTCTCAGCCCGCCGAGGGCGAAAAAATTAGTCACGCGAAAATATCCACCTTTACAGTAGTGTATCATGTCTTTTTTGTTCCCATTTTTATCACGATTTTGTTTCGAGGTGTTGTAGTGTATATTACTTTACTTGCTGCCATTTCAATGGGATAGATGTATCTGCACATGGTTTAGTGTAATGCCCACATACTGGATGTCTTGTGGTGAGATTTTCACAGGCTAATACTAATACAGACCACGGCTTGAACAGGAGAAAAGCATGCCTCTGGACCCCTCATGATTAAAGTAAGTTGGGGCCACCGTATTACTATTATGATACAAAGTTATAGTGCACATATATGCAAAAAGACCACTTGATCAGAGCAGAAGTTGAACAGCATGAATATTTAGTCTTTGTTAGCCGCTGCTTTTGAAAAAGAAAATGCAGTTCAGCATGTCCAGACTAGACACACAATGCTGGCCAAATTCCATACAGCATGGGGACAGAGTGAGTGTTTAGATTGAGTGCTGTAGCTTGTTTCCTACAAAAATCCTGGTACCTCGGTTGAGCCCCAACCTGGGACCATTGACCAAGCAAAATAAGAGCTACATTGTATAACAGGAGGTTTGTTTGGAGATTCTGATTTCAAATGCAAAGTAAAGTTCACTTCCTGACATTCTGTGGTAAAAATTTTCAGTGGACAACCAGAATGTGACTGCATGGGACAAGGATAGAAAAAGTACAGGGTGTCCTTACAGTACATGTAATCATTAGGTACTCTTAGTACGTCTTTCTCCAGGCACAGATTGTTTGTGCAGAACTTAATGTTTGGAATGTGATCATACATCTGTACTGTCCATTCAAATATTGATGAAGTGTGTAAAGTTTATGAGTCTTCAACCAGTGAAATGTGAATTAATAGTGAATTTAGATACTGACAACTGGCTGCTACAAACTGTATGTCAGAAGCTTAATAGAACACATAAACAAATGTCTGTATTGTTGTACACAGAAATTGTGCATCTCTTTTGTTAATTACTAGAATTATAAAGTAGGAAACATTTGTTTTTTCCCAAGTATCAAATTATGCATGATACATGATTATACATATTTGTATTGTATAAAATATTTCTCTTTTTTTTTTTGGGGGGGGGGGGGATATGTCATGCAGTGTGCTATAGCGTCCAGTCATAGATCATGAATCTACAATAAGCCAGTTCGGGGTTAGCTCATGGGCACATCGGTACAAATGACCTTTCTTCTTTCTCAGTTGATTAGGCACTCCACGAGTTTTCAAGCAAGAGAAGGTATTTCAGCTTACCCGACGTAACAATTTATGGAATTCATCAGTCATGTTCAAAGAAAGAATGAACTTGCGTAGACCAGGTGACCAGAATGATCCATCAATTAGCACTTTGGAAAGCATCCATTTCATTATTTCGCATTGAATGTATTAACAATCTTTTTCTATTGATATTGTCAAATACCGCATTTGCTGTCAGGTGGATGTGCTAGCAAGCACCACTCATAATGATCACTTGAATAATCATTACATCAAAGATGCTTATCTCAGTGAATAAAAAACCAACATGCTCTGCCGGTACTGATGACCTTTTTCTGCTCATGCTCAAAGTGGAACCCCGAACTGGCTTATTGTAGGCTGTTGCCATGAACTTTAGAGGCTAAGTAGGATTTTTCTATGGCTTCCTGGTGTAGGCTTAGTGTAATTTCTGTTTCATTTTCAATGTTCTTGCTCACATGCAGCATACATGCTACACCCATGTACCTGTAGAAACTCCTGCACAATGTCCAGGCTCTTAGGTTACCTTTTCTTCATTCAAAGACATTATATTCAAATGCAAGTAATCCTTTTACATGAATGCTTAAAGGTTGTAAACATCACAAAATTTTACATGGTTGAAGAATATTGTCTCCCAACATCATGTGTATGAAATCTTACAGTAACACACTTAAAGAGTTTTAAAAAGAAATAGAAAACTAACCCCACATCACTTGAGAATGCATTCTTTTTTGTACCTAAAATTATGGATTTTTTTTAAATTTGTTATTTGTTATTTTATTTTATTTAATATGTATTTATTTATTTTTTTATTTTTATTTATTTATTTATTTTTTTTTTTTTTTTTTGGGGGGACTCTAAATCAATTCACTGGCAATCTAACATATAGGATTCATTTCTCCTCCATCATTCATAAAAGATTCCTGTTTTATTGTTCTTATGAATTATCACTGGAAATTCATTGTTTTTATTCCCCCTCCATTACAATGTATGAAGTTTCATGTTTTGTCATTCTGAGGAAAGGCCTGAATTACCTACTTCTGCAATATATACCAGCTTGAATGAAGGGAATCTAATATCTAGAGTCACAAAACTAAAAGGGACATGCATTTTTTGAATCATGAATCCTATAGCATTATTTCTCCTGATGTCAGTTAAAAAACAAAAACAAAACAAAACAAAAAACAACAACATATATTTTCATTCAGTACATGTGTGACTGTATGTACAAATGTGTATGCAGAATAATATGATCACAATTTCGCATCCAACAAATCTGCAAATTCATATTGTGTGGTCCACATCTTGCTTATGAAAGTGAGCTTGATTAAATTTGAGGTGCAATTAGGTCTAGTTAATAGTTCAAAGGGGAATGAACTTGAAATGAACAGTTTATTATAGTGCCTGTAAAGATGGGTTGAGACTCTTTATTGATGTACTTTATCTGATTTCATGCACACTTTCATATCTGGACAGAGGACAAAAGCTTTGATGTTCGGGCAAAGCTTGCAGCAGGTCTGCAGTGGCTTTTTCTTTGTGTGTATTTATACAATGTACACTATACAAAGAAATAAACTGTGACATGACTTGAGTGTAGTATACAATGTTACTGCAATTGTATGACTTTTTAAAGGACAAGTTCACCTTCATAAACATGAGGATTGAGAGAATGCAGCAATATTAGTAGAACACATCAGTGACAGTTTGAGGAAAATTGGACAATCGATGCAAAAGTTATGGATTTTTAAAATTTTTGTGTTGGAACCGCTGGATGAGGAGACTACTAAGGCTCGTGATGTCATATGAGTACAACAGTATAAAGAAAGTGTAAAGAAAATTCAACATATTTTCACTTTTTTTGCATAATAAAAGAGCACATGACTTGCTTCTTTCTAAAGGCAATGGGAATAATATTACCCAAAACATATGTCAGTAACGAGTCAAGGGAATGCATACTTTTTTCAAAAGATGTAATTTTGTGAAATTCTCTTTATATTTTCCTTATATTGTTGTACGTATGTGACATCATACACTGCAGTAGTCTTCTCATCCAGCGGTGACTGCAGAAAAACTTCAAAAATTCATAACTTTTGAACGGATTTTCCTCACACTTTCAATGATGTGTTCTACAAATATTGCTACATTCTCTCAATCCTTATGTTAGTGAAGGTGAACTTGTCCTTTAAGGATCCTTTTGCTACCTTTTTATCACCATATTACTGCTAGAGAATTACAGATGCTTACACAGATAATAATGATATCACAAGTTATGATTTTTTATGAAATCATAAATTGTACCATGGTACAGGATGTATCAGAATTTATCCTCAGATTTACAGCTTGCTTTCCTGATAATACAGAATCTCTTAAGTAGGAATACAGCTCAAGTGCAACAAATCTTTTTCAGTTTACACTGTATTTTCTCCACAAATTAGGACTACATCACCGTTCCATTGTCATTTCATAGGAGAATTATGATTGTGCTGTAGCTTCTTGTGTGATGGTACCATGATTTTATGAAATACTGTATACGCCATATATTTCGCGAGTCTAAATTTTCATGAATCGGGAACTCCCGACAATTTCATGAGTTGTTAAATTCGTGATCGTGGAGTCCTGTACTGAAGGGACATACGTACATACGTACGTCACATTCACATCGGGATCAGAGTTAATATTTTCGCGTGTCTTTAATTTCACGAATAGCACCTGACTCGCAAAATTCGCGAAAATAAAAACCTCGCGAAATATTCGGCGTATACAGTATTATATTTGTTAAAAGGTGAAATTACATCTCAAACCACTCGGTAGCTATCAGAGTAAGCCGCAGCAAAATGCCAGTTGCAATAGGGTTGACAATTAAGTGCTTACAGGGTTTAGATGGATGCAAAATGTACAATACCATCTCACCTGCCATGTACACAACTTTTGTCAAAGCAGAATAACTAAATTGTTCTCACTTTGCTGTCTTGGCAAGTTATTTTGCTGATTACTTAGTCAACACTGAATTTGGAATCCTTTTGTAATCTATGTTTGTATTATTAAAGGGAATCTCTCCCCTAAAATTCAAATTTGAGAGGTGTGAGAGCATGTCCTAAGAACTCTAGAGAAAATTCTATCCCATCACAAAAGATGGACAGACCATAATGCGACAAGACGGTCTGTCCACGTTACACGCGTTCACCACTGAGTCTAGAAATGGTATAAAACACAATTTTCAATAGAATTTTACAGCTGTTATTATCTTCTCTCATCAAACTTAAGCCATTCAATTGAAAAACAGCAAAGTTTCAGTGAGCATTCATGATTTGACCTTCATGTGTTAGTACATAGATTTCTGTCCTGCGTTAAACGCATTCACCCGAATTTTTTCATTTTGGCATAAATTTTAATAGATTGCTTGTTTGAAGCAATTTTGGGACAAAGTTATCTCTCATTGAAGTGTTTTTGAAGATCAGATTGTATTTGGGGGTACTGCACATTGGAAACAGAAAATAAAGAGACATCCCTGAAAAGTACCCATTTACTGTGGAAATACCCATGTGTATGTGTTTTCTTCGAATTACAAAACAATTGTATATTTACCCCTTATGTTAATGGGTTTGAACTTTATGGTTTCAGATGGCAAAAAAATTCATTTAATTTCATTTATTTCCAGATTCTTATTTAAATGCAAAAGATCAACAAAGGTAAAACCATTGTAACATGCGCATTGTATGTGATATCTCATACAAACACACACACACAAAATGTGGGATACTATAAAGAGAGAATATAACCAAGCAGATTTTAAGAGAGGGGGGGGGGGGGTGCACAGTAGAGACCATTACAATTATTGTACCTTTCTGTAGCTGTGCTCCGGCATATTTATACACATTCTACGATACACTTAAAAGAGAAAAAGAGGGAAACTATGGGAGGAAAATGGAACATGCTGCAGACAAATAAGTTTTGATTAATTTTAGTGCTCAGTATTTTACATTTTTAGTGCTCAAAATTCTAAATACTGTATGTACTACTTGATATGTACAGGATCTATGAACATTATGTATCATATTTGATCTAGGTGAATATTGAAGTCATCGGTTTGTCTAGTGTTCATAAGTGTATTATGTCTCTTTTATGTTGTCAAAAATGCTTCAAAGACTGTCATCCTAAGGTAACAAATGGATGTTGGAATCAATGAGTTGTGACTGCTTGTCTCTGAGCTATTTTTTGAAACTTTTTTGCTTGCTTATTAGCTCACCTGAGCCAAAGGCTCAAGTGAGCTATTGCGATCGCCCTTCGTCCGGCGTCCGTCGTGCGTCGTGCGTCGTCCGTCATGCGTAAACTTTTTACATTTTCATCTTCTTCTTGAAAACCCCAAGACCGATTTTCATCAAACTTGGCAGGTAGCATCCCTAGGGAGTTAGGAATTCAATTTGTCAAAATGGGCACCATGCCCCACCCAGGGGGCCCCCAGGGGGGCCCAAACCCCCCCCCCCCCCAAACTAAGGAATCTGTAAAAATCTTCTTCTCTAGAACCAGAAGTGATAGAGCTAACTTAATACTATGAGTTAGTACATTGATGACTGTAGTTTCAAGTTTGTTCATGGCAGAATCAGGGGTGCCCCCCTTGGGACCCAGGGGAGGGGGTGGGGAGGGGTCCTAATGGGGCCTAAATTGTACATTTTCATCTTCTTCTTGAGAACCCCACGACCAATTTTCACCAAACTTGGCAGGTAGCATCTCTAGGGGGTTAGGATCTCAATTTTTTTAAAATGGACACCATGCCCCACCCAGGGGCCCCAGGGGGGCCCAAACCCCCCAAAATGAAGGAATCTTTAAAAATCTTCTCTAGAATCAGAAGTTACAGAGCTAAGATAAAACTATGAGTGAGTACATTAATGACTGTAGTTTGTTCATAGCAGATGCAGGGGTGCCCCTCTTGGGGGCAGGGGGGGGGGGTTGGGAAGGTCCAAATGGGGGCCTGAATTGTACATTTTCATCTTCTTCCTGTAAACCTCATGATGGATTTTCGTCAAACTTGGCAGGTAGCATCCCTAGGGGGTCAGGATCTCAATTTATCAAAATGGGCACCATGCCCCACCCAGAGGGCCCCAGGGGGCCCCAATCCCCCCAAATTAAGGAATCTTAAAAGATTTGGGCCCTTATTGTACATTTTCATCTTCTACTTGAGAATGCCTGGTCAAATTTTAGTAGAGCTGTGAATAATTTAGATTAGTGACTGTGTGAAAGGTGAACTTGCGATACTCAGGCGAGCGCTAGACCCGCGGGTCTCTTGTCATTATCGTCGCCGGTCACACGAACCGACGAATCCCTCAGGTTTGCGTAAGAATGACAATTCGAGAAAATCGCGTTTGAAGTTAACCCATTTTTGACTTATGGTTGCTACACTTTCATGTCTATAATTTCCAATTATTTTTGTAGTACATCAGACTTCAATTCTTGCTCTAACTTGTGAAGTTTTTATCGAATTGTATTGTTAACAAATAAGCGGGAAATTGTCAAAGAGCTGCATGCATGTATTTTCGGTCTGCAAAGAACGTTGTCATTTTCTATGTGTGTCCATATGTACATGGGCAATTCCACGGTAACTGACGTTACACGTAAGGATTTTCATGAAATTGTTTACCTTGTAGTTTTGTGAATGAAAGCACCTTGGGCTTGCAATTAGCATTGATGAATAAGTTCATGAGAATGAAGAAATAGGTGGAAAGTTTTTCTCTCAAACTGCATTTCTTATCACATAGCAAGTGAAAATGTGTCGGTAACTGACGTTACGGAAAAAGGACATGGGAAATTATGGTGTAGGTGTAAATGGAAATATCTCATGTCCCTGACTTTGAGCCTTTATGTGTTTAATATGGCAATACACCTAGGTTCTTAGGAACAGGTGTGCAAAATAATGTGCACTTTAGCTGTCTCCTTTTACCACCATGCCAATTTCAGTGAAGGCATGACGGTAACTGACGTTACGTAACTGACGTTACGCTTACATTTGCCATAGGGTTTACACATGCAAAATCTTGATTGGGAATAGCTATGTGATATTTCATAATTCTGACCATTCAGAATGATTTGGTTGATATGGAGTCATACCTTGGTTCATCAGTCATAAATACACAATGAAATGAAACAGTAGTCCATTTTCTTTGTGTTCTATGAAAACTTAAAGGTAAACATGTCAGTAACTGACGTTACGTAACTGACGTTACACATACTTTGCCGTGGGGTTTACATAGAACTAATTTATTTAACAGGTTATTATACTGCTGCAATGTACCAGTGACAATCCCAGGCAACTACAGCAACAAATTAAAACAAAATCTAAAGACACAAATAATATTGGGTGGGCCCTTAGGGGGCACCCCCCCCCCCCCATGCCATAGCACAGTTGGGCAAAAATAATGTAAATGCACAAGAGGATATTTCTTGACATTTGTCTGAAGATTGAATTTTTATTCAACATTTATGATTACACAGAGCCAGTAATAGATTAAGCAGTTCCAAGTTTAAATATATTGACATGACTAAGGGCTTTTTTGTTTGTTTGTTTGTTTGTTTTTTGATGAACAGGAAAGTTTTTATCTACATAGAGTGCTCCACCCATAATACCTTGCAGTACTACACAAAACATGGATATTTTTGTGCTTGAAAATAATATCAAAATATCTTCCAGGTCATGGGGAAAAAAACATGTATCAACTCATAAATATGCATAAATATGTATGAAATCTATTGTGATATATTTCTCCTTCTTTTCTTTATCTTACTCCTGATGATCTCCATCATCAATTGATTTCAATGAAAAGTGTCGCACTTTTAATATTTCTTTGTGAAGAAGAAAAATAAATGCTTTTTTGGTCAAAAGAGCATTATTTTATTCCTAGCTTGAAGTAATTTAATTGTTTTTCTTTTCCTTTTCACTGATATATCACGGCTTGCAAATACATTCGAGATACCAAGAAATCGGACTTTGTAACGAAAGAATACTAAAATCAATATAAAAAACTCTTCCTGTTCATAATTATCATGTGTTGTATTACAAAATGTCTCTGCATGAATAGAATAAAGTAATCAACAAATACACACTGTATGAACAATTTTTTTAAAAAACCCTATAGAATCCTCTCTCACTTTGAGCAACATCAGTGTTAAGTTTCAAACAATAATGAGTACATGCCTTACGTACCATAATAGAAGATGAGCCATGTTAACTACACCACACATTTAAGTGCAAGAGAAGAAATATCTGTTTGTGCATTTGCCTTGAGGTAGAAACTTGACTAAGCTTCCTGAAAAAAAAAAATGCCAGCAAAAGTAAACATTGGTGAAGATTGTTAAACTGTTGGTATACAGCTGTGCAGAAGTTTGTTTTTTGTTTTTATAGAAAATGTGGTTAACATGCAATCATGTCACTGATTAGGCCTACAAACTTTGGTAGCTTTATCATCCCGTAGGACTGGGAATGTACTAATTTGAGTGCATATACTGCATGTGGCAAACTAAACTTCCAGATGATTTAACCTTAAACTTGTGCTGAATCAAAAATCGAAAGCTCAAGCCGCCCCCCCCCCAAAAAAAAAAAAGATAATCGTGGTAAATGAATGAATAAATGAATTTAGAAATAAAATAAAATTTAAAAAAATATCCATGGACATACCATGGTAATGGCATCATTTCCTATGAAAGGGATTGCTGCTCTTTGTTGTAAGTTGACTTCCCAGATGTATTGAAATGGCCAAAAGTCAAAAAATTTGCCTCAGTTGTAATTACTGTCATGGTAACTGACGTTACATACTCGTGTATGACGTTTCGGTAACTGACGTTACACATTTTGTAGTGTTCATTTTGACTCTCCAGTATGCCAAGTATCCTTATTTCTGGTATCAAAATAAAGGCATATGGGCATACATTAGAAATCCCAAGTTACATCATACAGCTCACTTCCTTTGATGAATAAACTTATAAATTCCTTGTTTTTGGTAACTGACGTTACATCCATCATTACCAAAGTAATTAACAGTTTTTATCAAATTCTTTAAAGCTACCAGCTTTTTTTTTCTATCTTGTGGTAAAAGACTTCTCTGGTAACTGCATACATATGAAAGATTGTTGTTTAGAGTACTAATAAAGTGGATATACAGAGAGTAAGTTATGCGACAATACACTCTTTTCACCATTGAGTTATAGGCATATTTTGGCAGCCATTTTGAAAATCAAAATGGCCGCTTTTATTGAAAAACATAATGATTCTTAAAACTTCAACTCAAGTACTGTCTGAAAATGTATGGTGTTTGAAACAAATATCATTTTGAATTTTTGGCACCTGTGTCCTAGTTACCGTGGAATTGCCCACATGTACATTGAGCGTTGTCATTGTCAACACATGTATTACATAGTACGCGCACAGTGCGCGCGGTCAATGAACTGTTGAATCTCAAAAATTACACGCAAGTCAATGCGCACTGCGCACTGAATCGCCTGATTGTTTAACACACGCGTCTATGGGGAAAACAAATAATTTTCACAAATGGAATTACATACTTCTACAAAAGTGATAACTACGTAAAAATTACACCGAATTACACACTGAGAATGTCAGAATATGTAGTATGGAATATCTACTATCGAAATGATTGAAAATCTCAAAATCGAAAATTTGACCCAAAATCGAGTGATTCGTCGGTTCGTGTGACCGGCGACGTTATGTTTGTTTTAGGTGTAACATACCTCCATTTCTGTTAAATGACAACGCAGTTATGATAGCACAAATAGCAGCATTGTGTTTACTATCACCTTGACATATCTTGCCTAGTTGTAAAATAGAACTGTTATGAGTTTATGGTAATATTCTCTTATATGAAAAAAACTGTTTAAGAAATAGATTTTGTTGATAAGTACTTTGTGACAGGACATTTAAAACTACACCTTTGAGATTACTGGTGTAAGTGGACATAAAAGTTTGATAATTTCTGCAGATTATATTTTATTTGCTTTTATTGCTGACCTTTTACACCCAGATTGTCCATCTCAAAAATGATCAAAGCTCATAAGGCAGTAAGAAGTCAGCTATTTGCAGAGTACTGTACAGTGTATATTGCCAAGCCTGAGTATAAGAATATACCAGACCTAAGTAAAACCAGAATGGCCCATTTGTTCTGTCAGCTATGGTTTCATAATCTTTTGTTATTCAATGATATGGAGTGTGCACTTATGCAGGCATCAGTATTTAAAAAGAGAAAGTGAAATGGCCTTTGTTTAGGATGATATTGTCACTTTAATGGCTTCCTTCTTGTTTATCTCATATCTCTTGCAGGGAAGTAAACATCGGCCCACCAATGTGCCTCCACCAACACAGCTCACGCGAACCAAAGGCACCGGTCCCCTGGTAAAGAAAGAAAAGAGACAAGGATCATCACGATTCAACATCTCAAAGAACAGGGAGCTCCAGAAGCTTCCACTACTAAAAGGTAGCCATAATATATTTTTGTGTTGGGTTGGTCCGTCCATCCGTCCGTCCGTCCGTAATCAATTTTGTGGACAGCGTAACTAAAAAAAAAAAAATGTTTTAGGTATCCTAATGAAACTTGGCATGTATATGTATGAGTGGGCAAAGTTGTGCCTATCAACTTGAAGGTGCACATGCTCAAGGTCAAAGGTCAAAAGGTCAAGGTCAAATGCTCAAAATTTCAATATTTCCCCCATATCCATGCAATGCCTGAAGGTATTTACTTGACACTTAGTGTATGTATGAACTACCAAATAAAGATTCTCCAGAGAGAGTTTTGGGTCATGAGGTCAAGGGTCAAAGGTCAAGTCAAAATCTTGAAATTTCATGTTTTTTCCCATTTCTCACAAATGGTTCAAGGTATCTTCGTGGAATGAAATGCATATGTACTAACTGGCAGTGATTATCTAGGGAATTTGGGGGTCAAGGGTCATGGGTCAAAGGTCAAGGTCAACTCCTCAAAATGTCACGACTTCCCTCATATCTATGCAATGCCTGCAGGATTTTTCTTGAAACTTGATATATACATGTATTACCCAATAGAAATTCTGAGGGAAGTTTCTTGCCAAAAGGTCAAAGGTCAAGTGAAATGCTAAATTTCACTTCTTCCTCCATATCTCGAAAGTAACTCAAGGTATCATCATGAAACTTATGACATATTTATGCATGTTCTACCTAACAGTGGTTCTCTTCGAAACTCTTAGGTCAAAGGTCAAGGGTCAAAGGCCATGTTTGAATACTAATATTTTACCATCCAATACTGAAATTACACTTTTTCTCCATACCTTGAAAATTGTTCAATGCACGAACTTATAAACTGGTCAAAAGTCAAGTAAAAATCTTCATATCCCCAAATATCTGCACTCTGACAATTTAGTCATTCATCCAATTTAACCTAGTTCAAGGAAAGTGAACATTCAGCACATTTGTGACAAACCTGTCATTTTAATATTTTGCCAATTATGTGAAACTGTCATCACACATTGTCAAGACATTGTACTGTAAACCTATTAGGAGAACCATGCATTATGGTGAAGGCATACCAGTCGCTGTAGCGACATTTCTAGTTGTATCATGGTGCTGTAAACGATGCCTTGTGTTTCTGCAGTATTGTACTATGTACGATGTGAGTTTGTTTCTTTTTACTACCACAGCACAGCCATATGGAGGTTGTAGAGCTGGATTTACACTGTACAATAATTCACTCATGTTTGAAGTACCTGTGGTGTGTTTAAATTGTAACATCCAATGTGTTGAATTTTTTTGTTTGTTTGTTTGGGTTTTTTTTTTTTTTTCTGTGCATGGGGAAAACACAAATGCATAGGTCCTTTGCTTCCAGACATTTACTCCTTCACTACTTTCAAAAGAGAAAATGGTAAATGTATCCTTAACACTGGCACAGACAGTCCCAGATGGGTATAGATGGGTTGTTGGTATGCAAACCTGAATTTGAGTTAATGTACAATGTAGAAAAGTACCTGTTATAGTATGTACGTGTATGGCAAACATTTCTGGAGTGTGGGCCACATGGCAGATTGAAATTCAGTATAGGTTTATGTCATCACCTCTAAACAGCTACAGGTCATGAAACCACCCAGGCTAATCGTAATGGGATATCATTGAAACACATAGATACAGTATCATACAAAGGCAGGTCCAGAAAAAAGACAGCATTGCAAACTATGTGGCTGGGAGACAATGGTAGACTGATTGATGGCACTTTGATTTTTTTCCTTCTTTTTGACATTGTTTAGCATGATATAATATTCAGTGTCATCAGTGTCACATTCTTCAGTGTGTTTACAGCTGACAATACTTACTACTGTGTTCTGGCTTTGAGGACACAAGATTGTATATCATTCACAGGCTTACAGCTAAACAAATTTACATACTGCAACAAAATTTAAGAATGTCCAAATATAAATGTAATCGGCAAAATTTTAGGTCAGTAAAGACACAAACACACACACACACATGGTATATTTCATATATCTTATACCCATATAAAATGTGAGTATATTTCCATTTCAATTCTTAAATTTTTCATGCACAAAATGCTTCACGTTTGATATTAACTTGTATTATAAATCAGTTTATAAGCACAAAGAGTGCTCACTGCATTTGATAAAACGAGAAGTCTCTTGCACCCCTGCCCCAACAAAATAATGAACTATACCTTTACAACTGTCTCCTCTGAAGCCGCCGGCTCCGGGCCCCCGAGACCGGTGCCGTCGGCAGCGGGAGGGTCTCTTCTATATCCCGTTTGGGTTTCGTCCGCGCTCCTCCTCCGTGTCGACGTCGAGAGCGGTACAAAAAACAAAGAAAAACAAAAGACAAACAACAACATGCAGCGTTTGCGCACTGGACTCCCGCTTCAGTGGCGAAAGCTCCATCATCGTTCTTGGACACACACACACGCACACGATGTATACGGGTAATACCGGTATATACAGCTCGCGCCAGCTCGCAGGCTCAGGTCGCACACACAGAACTCTATACAATCTGTGGTAGCACAGTGGGCATTCTCGCTCGCCCAGCTGATTGTTCGCGGAGACATGATACACGCACTATGGGTACTGGGTACGGGCAATATATCGCAGAGAGATAAGTGTATGCATTGAGCCTGTCGCTGTGTTGCATTGCATATCATGATGCGTTCTCGGTACACACACACGGGAAGCTACGAATGCCGTATTTTATTTCCAAAACTGCAGGATCCTCTGCAGCTCAGCTACGTCATTCAGTTTACTCTCAAGTGGGGTATCATTGTACTCAGATTGTTTAGCAGTGATGTTGACGGCTAAATATCCACTTAAATTTTGTCCTTGCCGATCGTGCCTTTCCATCATATCAGATTACAGGCCTGCGCCTGTGTATGTATCGACGATGGTTACACGAAACCACTATCTGCGTGCACGTGATATGAGCTCTCATAATGGTAATACACGGCTCGGTCATACAAGGGCATTTACGTACAGTTCGCCATTGGCGTGCCCAAATGAAAACAGCGAATGCTGTTATTTTATTGTATTTTGCACAACTACAGGATACTATACAGCTCAGGTACGTCATTTAGTTTGCTCTCACGTCGGGTATCATTGTAGTCAGACTGTTTAGGACGGCTAAATATCCACTTAAATTTTTATCCTTGCCGATCGTGCCCTTCCATTTCAGATTACACGCGCCGCTGTCCATTCGTTTATTGCATAGCTGCTGTAAACATGAATATTCATAAGACATGTGCGGATGTAGGGGAAAACCTCGCTTTGCCGACCGCCTATTTTTGAAGTTACAAGTGGAAATTAAATGGGTGGTTCTATAGTCCGGCAAACCAAGTTTTGGTGATAAAAATAAAAAAGAGGGAGCAAATGAAGACAAAAATATTCTTCTTTTTCCCACAACGTGGGAAAAGAAATAATAAAGAAAAAGTACGAGGCCCTGAGACCCATGGATACCCACAGATGCCTACTTATTAAACCTATAATGACTATATCATCTCCCCTTCCAAAATAATATTTATAAATGATGATACAATAATAGTATTCATGATATAATAATGATAATAATGATAATGTACAGTCTGAAGCAGATAAACGGGCGAGGATATGTAAACATATTGTTGTTGTGTGTGTGTGTGTTTTTTTTTTAATGACGTGGTAAAATGAATATTATTCATGACATACGCCACTTTTCAGCTTTTTCATGAAGAGAAAAGATGTGTGTGCGTTGGGGCCAGATAGGGCTCATGTCGAGACTGAGGGCGAATGGCATGGGGAAGGGGGAGATATGCAGGGCAAAATGTCAATGGCACCCCCCCCGGAAGAATCTTTGGGCAAAGAAGACAATCCTCAAATTTCCACGGGTGCTGCTAAGTTGATCTGTGATAACAGCAAGCGGGGCGATTTTAAAGGCATAATTTACCATTTGCAGATGAAAGCATTAGTGCTTTCATCCAACTGTCAAAATTTGAATCCGTATAGTCGATGTTAAGTGTTGTTAAATACGCAAAATGTGAACAATAGTTATAATAAAAATGTTTCCAGACTAAACCGTATACAGTTACGGTTTACTGAGAAAAACCCTGATATCTCCTTATATTTTAGGTTTTATTGCAAATATTTCATATGGTAGGATGTTTTATGATACAACAGACCTACACATATGCATCAAATGTGATATCTTGAACATTTTTGAAATCACTGCTCCCAAAGGTAAACTGGACCTTTAAAGTCCCATTCCATGGACCGGCTCCTCAGCTCAGGTGTTAGGAGGGCCATGGGTAGAAGAGGGTGCAAAAGAAGAAAGGAGAAAATAGTAAAGTTCTTTCTTTTTGACTACATGTACTAAAAACGCAGGGAAAATAATATGAATAAATTCAAAAAAATATGAGGCCCTCAGACCCGTGGATTTCCACGGGTGCTGCTAGTCTTGTTATATTAGCGAAGGAAGAGCAAGTTTCACACTGTCATTGTAGAGCTAATTACTGAGTGGGGTGATACAGGGATGATATGAACGTGGTGAAGAATTATACACACACACACACACACACACACACACATGCACGCACACATGTGTATCGACACATTATCTATTCATACACGAATGTATATGGTTCAAGTACTAAAAATGGTTGAAGCTTCCTTTTTTTTTTTTTTTGTCTTCAAGTTCCAATGAAGAAGGAAGTTCAGTGGCTAAGGGAGCGACAATATACATTGTATCCTGATATGATTTTATGGAATGCATTTTAGTGTCTCTAGGCATAATGCACATGAAGCTAACAGTTTGGCCAAAATATGCCCTGAAGTAAAGGTTGAGATGCAAATGAACCTAGAGTAAGACCGTCTTGAATACTGTGGTATTTTATGATACAGTAATTGATAATCCGCAAGTAAAATAGTGTGATCCAGCCTTAATTATGTAGGGCCTACTGTGTAGATGGAAGCAACAACATATTTTTGAGACCTAAATTGGGAGCTTCTTCTGCTAATTAGGCAGACAGCAAGCTACAGCTCACGACCTAGCAAGCTACAGCTCACGACACAGCAATCCTATTCTTGTTGATTGCCCCATCATGATGGGCATAGTGCAGTGTACTTTGGAGAGCAATGATGTATGTCTTGGCAAAGAACCCTACAACTGTATGAAATGAATGAGGTGTAACGATATAGACTTCAAATGGCTGCAAACAACTCTTTCTGGGGCATACCTTGAAAAACTTTAAAAAAAACCAACAACAACAAACACTTAGGATAAGAATATAACTATACACACCTTTCACTGGCTCCCTTTCTATTGATATTGAATTTTAAGAGACATGTTGTCTTTGGGGGAAAAGGTCTGAAAATTAACGTGAAGTGAGCTGCAACAGCACTGCTGTATGCTACCGATGTCAGTCTACCAAGCTACCAACAGCCAACCTAGTAGCTGGAATACGCGATGTACAGGTATCATTACTAAATTACCGATACCGTAAAACTTATCAATGTACTAGCATCAATATGGCCATAGACAAAAGCTGTAAAATACGGAGTAGGATCGACACTATGTCACCGTAAATATGAACGATGTGTGAAGCATGCATGCATATCCATGTCGTTCATTTGCTCTTCATTTCACGAGGCCAGCTAGGATAGCATAGCTACACTGCTAGCTAGCTAGCTAGCAAGCCTTTGTGGCAAAGGCAGCAGCTGCAGAGAGGCTTTTGCAATGGACTCGCGTGCACACAGCGATCGGATCGGAGCGCGCTTGCCCGTTGCGCGCTGTGTGTGCAAGTCCAAGTGACATGCGTCAATATTGAGACACCCTCTGCTATGTATGACAGCAAAGATCGTACTGTACACTCATGAGTACGATATGCATGACACATGTACCACAATTGATAGGCGAAACAATAGCAAGTGAGTACCGAGACAAGTCTCGCATTTTGCGTCTTCCATATTTTGCCGATGTCTGATGAATACCGTTAAAAGAAAGTATAAAAAGAAACAAAAAATGGAGCAAATACATGCTGCATTCGAGGGAAATTTTGAGCTGAAATAATATGTATGACACACGCAATATTTGCGTGGAAATTTTCGTTTTTTTTTTAATTTTTTTATTTTAGGTCCGAAAGTAGGGGTGCGTCTTATACACGGGTGCGTCTTATACACGGAACTTTACGGTACACAAAATTGATCCTACCAGGCCCAGCACGAAATATTCCTCACATGAAAATATCCACTTTTCCAGTAAACCTTTTCACAATCGTGATTTTGATTACATTGTAAGAACGATTCTCATAGTTATCATATTAATGTGATTTGCATGACCTCTGTCATGCAAACTACCATTGTAATATGCTGTGTACAAAAACCTGAGATGTTATTCATAACTCAAGATTATGGATGCCTCCCAATAATGGACAAATCTTCACTGTGTTTTCATTCACAACTACATGTGTGCAAATCTCTTCACTGTTCCTTAAATGAAACTGTCATAGATTACAATAATTACACTACATATAAGAAGTCACCAGGGGAAGCAGTTACCTCATAAAACAGCAGAGTGAGAAATGGAGAGGGGGGAGAGAGAGAAAGAAAGAGAGAGACGGATGTGCAGAGTGAATGAGAACAGTTTCCATGGCAATATGAGAGAAGTGTGAGCTATTTATGTTTGTGACATTCAGGATATTCAGACAGTCTCATGCTTTGTGTACAATGCTTCCTACAAGTGAACACCTTCTTTCTTAAACAAGAGAATTGAAGCTCTCACAAGTTCAATTTCTGTCAGTGTGTTAATTCATTAAACCTGAAAATCTTTCTTACTGTGGTCATTTACTCACTAGATAGAAGAAGCTATAAAATGCAGATCTATATTTTTGCATTGGTTGGTTTTATCGAAACAACAAACAATTTTTCTATTTATAAAATGTATTATATTTTAGAATGTATTATCTTTTACAACATTTTTTTTTCAATTTCTTTTTTATTTCATTTCAATTTAAGCTATATATTTCAGCACTGGGCTAGCAATCCAGTGGTCTTGGGTTAGAATCCCAACGGAATCCCATTTTCTTTGTTCATTTTTTCCAGTAATAAACCAAAGATTGTCAGTTTTGGTGTACATGAGTGACCTTTTGTCATTAACGTAAAACAAACTACAAGTGTTCCATTGATTGATCTTGTAGCATTGCATGAGTTTGAAATATGTGAAATTTCCCTCATCAAAACCTCAATTTGAATACAGACTGTGAGAGAGGAGACCAGATATTATCATGTGTAATGCTAGCTTCTTTGACTCAGTACTTTTGAATCAATGATATAGTGTGTATTGTGTAGGTGGCATTATTATGATGAAACATGTTTCTTACTCATCTTAGGTTACACAGTTTGCATAGTGACTATGAATCAGAGGGAGTTCACTTAAGATTGTCATAGATAATTCCAGGGAGAAATCAGCTTTAAGACTTTTTCACCAATCAAAACTGAAGTGATGAAATCAGAGCACATGGTCTTGTGAGATGATACACAATTTTACCAGCAAGCAAGATAAAACAGCAGAAATTATCTCCAGCACCTGTAGCCTGGCCAGTTTTCTACTATTTTATTGTTAGTTCCTCTAAACTAAAGTTAACCTTAGCTTTAGTTAATCAGCAGTAGTAAGGCCCTTGAATATAAGTGTAGATTATAAGTAAATGCAGTTGGTATTCTGATAGCCAGAACTCGCTAAACCTCAGACTAAGAGTAGGCTAAATATTAATCCAGTGCAGCTAAAATGTACATTGAAGAACTGGGTACACAAAACTCACACTTTTTCGCTGATGCAATGCACAAAACACAACACTTCCAAAACTACAGCTTTTTCGTGCTTGCTGGCACAGTCCTGTGAATCGCCAGACCAACAAACTCTGGAATTGGGCTCATTTGTGTGCATGTTGTGTAGGGACTGCGTATACATTGGCACAACAGTTTTGTGTGGAAAGTGAACAACCACTGAACTCCACGGAGTTCTATGATAAGATCACAAATCTAGGCTGATTTCATGGAAAAAATGAAGAATCAACATACCTGACAGGCTGATATGACAGACTCATACATATGGTGAGAAAATTTGCTGATTACCACATCTTATTGCCATAAGAGAATAAGTTAAAGTTGATAGTTGTATTTCAAAGATTTGTGCACTGGCGTATACTGGTATACACAGTATGCACTGTTTAAATCTGTGAAACTGGGGCAGATTTTTCCAGTCATCATCGCATTGCACTCTGTTTCAATAGATGAGCCATTGCTACAATATAGTCAAGCCACGGTACACATGTATGTATAGTATGGTACATACTATTGAGTTAGTTCAGACTTTAAACTACCCCCTGCACCAAACTAAAAAATGTATGATTTTGTTCACACTTAAGTTTAGGGTCAAGGCAAAAACTCTTATGCCAAACATTAAAAAAATCAATAACAAAAGTTACGCCTTGCCTAAATTGTGCAAGTCAATCCACCATTGATCTGGACTTAAGGTCATTGTCTTGATTGTTTTGAAGATGAACATTGAAGCTGCTGGTTTAATGCAGCTAGCTTAAATGTTGTGTTTAAACATTCATTTCTTATGTCAATGAGAGGAAGAAATTTGGCATAATGATTCAATGTACTCATCAAATATAAGAAATAAAATAAAAATAAAAACTTTTTCAATATGTTCCCCTATAGATAGCTTCTTTGATTAGCAGTGGTCACCAGGCAGTCAATGAATGTTTCCTTTTTGCATGAAAATAGTTGTTTTGTCTTTGCTAAAAGTTTAGTCTACCTCATGATATGTGGATTACTTCATTTTTTAAATAGTTGGACCATAATGACATCATGAAGGACTGTTACCTCTAGGAAGGAATCAGCTTTTATGAAAGTGCGTAAGTCATGAAATCAACCAAAAATTGATCAAAGTGGGACATGTACCAAAATACAAAACATGACACATTGAATGTCTTCTACAATGTAGCAAGTATCAGCCTCTGTAACTTTGAATGATAGAAGGTACCTACAAATGTATGTGTTTATGATCGCCATAAGCTAAACGACCAATATTTTGATATGAATATCTTTATAAAGTTGTCAACTCACGTTCTAGGGTGAATGTTACATGTCTTCGATACATTGGTGAGTAGAGTTATACATGAAATACTGTAAAACCAGAAATTTTTCGCATACATTAAAATTTTGCAAAGAGCTAAGATTCGCAAAAGTCAAATGCACACAAAATTTTTTTGTCTACACCTTGCATTGAATGCCAGCGCAATGCAGTACACCATCATGTTAAGCAATTTGCGAGAATTTCAAACAGCAAAAGAAAACTATACTTGGAATTTGTCATCAAGTTGACAAATTAGGTGATCCGATCTTTTCGAAAATCAATGATTTGAGTGCTGATCCCATTACGCATGACCATACAGGTTTCATTTGTGTTTAGGGACATTGGCCGTGTGATGTTTGGATTCTCATTTAGAAAATGGAGTCAGGTCTGCCATCTTTGGTACCAAATTCCGTATACACTAACGAAGATACAGAATGAAGTATGTTTGACCATTGACCCTACTTTGCACAGACAAGATGGCATCTGAGCAAAAAGTGGTTATTTTGTGAAATGATTCTTGTAACATGGTCTTTGCGTGTGCAAAATATGGGAAAGATAGGACATGTATTCACCAAGATACAGGATAAAACATTTATGACCTTTGACCCTAATTACCATACCGAAGATGGTGTCCGACCAAGTAGTTGTTATTTTATGAAATAATGCACGTGACATGAACTAAACATGTGCAAAATATGGTGGTGATAGGCTATGTTTTTCTTGAGTTATTGCAAAGAAAGTTGCAAAAAGAAAGGAATATGAAATTACATCGAAGATAAGCTTTAATTTCAACCAAGTTTTTTAACGGGATCCCGACATCTTACAAAAAACACGAAGAGCACATATCCGATAGCGCAAAGTCTCAGCTACAACATATTAAAATCTGGGAGAAATTCACCGAAGGGTGAGTGAGCTAGTGGTCGATAAAGGCAATCATGTCAATTTTCACATAAGAAAAATTTCCTCCCATAGAGATAATACGTCATAACGAAGATACAGAAAGAAGTACATATGACCTTTGACCCCACTTTGCACAGACAAGATGGCATCTGAGCAAAAAGTGGTTATTTTGTGAAATGATTCTTGTAACATGGTCTTTGCGTGTGCAAAATATGGGAAAGATAGGACATGTATAGACCAAGATACAGGACGAAACATTTATGACCTTTGACCCTAATTTACATACCCAAGATGGTGTCCGATCAAGTAGTTGTTATTTTATGAAATAATGTACGTGACATGAACTAAACATGTGCAAAATATGGGGTTGATAGCCATTGTTGTTGTTGATCGACAACTGTATTGCACAGAAAGTAGAAGAAAGAAAGAAAAATAAAGAAAAACTTAAGTTATTTTATAGAAATTTGAAGGAGAAGCATAAAAAACTAACTAAAGAAAAAGAAGAAAAAAATGTTTAAAAAATAAAAAAAAACTAGAGATTGTAATTTGTCATCACTGACAAATTAAGGTGATCCGATTTTTTTTTTAATCAATGATTCAAGTCCTGATCGCAATAGGCATGGCCATGCAGGTTTCATCTGTGTTCAGAGACATTGGCCGTGTGATGTTTGGATTCTCATTTAGAAAAGGGAGTCATATCTGCCATCTTTGGTACCAAATCTGTATACACTATAACGAAGATACAGCAACAAGTACATATGACCTTTGACCCCACTTTGCACAACCTAGATGGCATCTGAGCAAAAAGTGGTTATTTTGTGAAATGATTCTTGTAACATGATCTCTGCGTGTGCAAAATATGGGAAAGATAAGACATGTATTCACCAAGATACAGGATGAAACATTTGTGACCTTAATTTACATACCCAAGATGGCGTCTGATCAAGTAGTTGTTATTTTATGAAATAATGTACGTGACATGAACTAAACATGTGCAAAATATGGGGGTGATAGGGCCTGTTTTTCTTGAGTTATTTGCAAAGAAAGTTTCAGAAACATAGAAATAGCTCAATACATCGAAGATAAGCTTTAATTTCAACCAAGTATTGTAACATGATCCCGACATCATATGAAAACACAAAGGGCACGGAACGATATAGCGCAAAGTCTCAGTTACAACATATTAAAATCTGAGAAAAATTCACTGAAGGGTAAGTGAGCTAGTGCTCGATAAAGACAATCATGTCAATTTTCACATCTAGAAAAATTCCCTCCCATAGAGATAACACGTCATAACGAAGAAACAGAAAGAAGTACATATGACCTTTTGACACCACTTTGCACAGACAAGATGGCATCTGAGCAAAGAGTGGTTTTTTTGTGAAATGATTCTTGTTACATGATCTTTGCGTGTGCAAAATATGGGAAAGATAGGACATGTATTCACCAAGATACAGGATAAAATATTTATGACCTTTGACCCTAATTTGCATACCCAAGATGGCGTCTGATCAAGTAGTTGTTATTTTATGAAATAATGTTCGTGACATGAACTAAACATGTGCAAAATATGGTGGTGATAGGGTATGTTTTTCTTGAGTTATTGCACATAAAGTTGTAAAAAGAAAGAAATATTACAATACATCGAAGATAAGCTTTAATTTCAACCAAGTTTTTTGACGTGATCCCGACAACGTATGAAAAAACAAATGGCACATTTACGATAGCCCTACGTCTCAGCTACAACATATTAAAATCTTAGAGAAATTCACCGAAGCATAGGTGAGCTAGTGCTCGATAAAGGTAGTCATGTCAATTTTCATTTCCATAAAAATTGCACTCCCATAGAGATTACACGTAAACTGGTCAAATTTGACAAGGTTACCTTCAATCCATTTTTTTGAGGTGATGTCGTCATCTAATCAAATTTGTGTAATTATATTTATGAAAGAGCATTTCATAAGCTACAACATATTGAAATTTAGGTGAAAATTGGCAAAGGATAAGTGAGATACGCTCGAGCAAACTTGAAATTTGATGACGTCATTTTGAAAATTTACTTTTTTTACTTTATTAAGAAATTTTATATCTTTTAATCATTTTGTCAGCATAGCCAGCCCATGAAATGACATGTACAACTCATCAGCTTTCAGAATATGTAAAGAAAATTGGGGGTCACCGTCCATCCTGACGAGTAAAATCCGATTTAAAATTGGCGGTTTTTTGGCATAGTTGCACTGTGTATCCCCATTGACGCACGCGCGGAATTTTGAATTTGACGGGCCCGTATGACGTCATATTGAATTGGATCGACTTGAAACTTGGTATAAATATTCCTTGACATTTCGGACATCCTATCCGTGTGAAAAAATTGAAAATTTCTATTTCATATGAGCTGTGCGTGCGAATATGTGCGCGCGCGTACGTGTCCGTCCGATTTTTTCAATTTTTCAAAAAATGCTCCAAATGGTCTGAAACGTGTGCAAAAAAATTTTGAGCTCGATTTGAGCATACAAATATTTAAACGCGCGCGTTTTGAGATAAAAATGAATTTTGAGAATATGAGTAGAATTCGCATGACTTGAAATATATGTGACGTAAATTTCATTGAAATATTCTATTCCATTAATGAGATATGCATGAAAATGAGTTTTCATATAATGACGTCATAGTGACGTCACGGTCGACTGATCACTTTGATTTTACTTGCGCTGTCGTCTTTGCGACATGATACATATATGGTATAAGTTTGACATTGAGAGGCAATGCACTTTCTGAGCTAACCTCTGCACAACTTTTGAGGAGAAATAAAGAAAGAAACAAAGAAAGAAGAAAGATTCAGTACAGATACAGAAGGTGATCCGAGAGGATACTCGGATCACCTAAATATTGGCAGGGGTGAGCCTCGAACCAGGGACCTTAGGATTACGAGTCAGATGCGCTATGCACTGACCTATTTCATGCTCCATTTGCCCTGTGTATTAAGCAAAATGACGCTACATCGAAGCCACGTGCCATTTTCAACCAAATTTTTTGACGTGATGCCGACGTCATATGAAAAAATGGAGAGTACACTCACGATAGCCCAAAGTCTCAGCTACAACATATTAAAATCTGGGAAAAATTCACCGAAGCATAAGTGAGCTAGTGCTCGAAAAAGATAGTCATGTCAATTTTCACTTCCAGAAAAACTGCTCTCCCATAGAGATAACACGTAAACTGGTCAAATTTTACAAGGATACTTTCAATCCATTTTTACGAGGTGATGACGTCATCCAATCAAAATTTTGTAATGATAAATAAATATGAAAGTACATATAATAAGCTACAACATACTGAAAACTGGGTGAAAATTGGCAAAGGATAAGTGAGATATGCTCGAGCGAACTTGAAATTTGATGACGTCATTTCGAAAATTTACTTTTTTTTTTTACTTTATTAAGAAATTTGATATCTTTTAATCATTTTTTCAGTATCGCCAACCCATGAAATGATATGTACAACTCATCAGCTTTCAAAATATGTAAAGAAAATGGGGGGTCACCGTCCATCCTGACGAGTAAAATCGGATTTAAAATTGGCGGTTTTTTGGCATTGTTGCACTGGATATCGCCATTGACGCGCGCGCGGAATTTCAACTTTGACGGGCCCGTATGACGTCATATTGAGTCGGATTGACTTGAAACTTGGTAGAAATATTCCTTGACATTTCAGGCATCTGATAAATGTGATGTAAATTTCATTGAAAATTTCCAGTCCATTAATGAGATATGAATAAAAATGTGTTTTCATATAATGATGTCATCGTGAATTCACGGTTGACTGATCACTATGATACATTAGATCTGTCATCTTTGTGACATGATACATACATGGTATGATTTTGAAATTGATAGGCAGAGGACTTTCTGAGCTAACCTATGCACAACTTTTGAGGAGAAATAAAGAAACAAAGAAGAAAGAATCAGTACAGATACAGAAGGTGATCCGAGAGGATACTCAGATCACCTAAAAAAAGGCAGTTGGCTCAAATTCATGAAAGTTTCAGGCCGTGATTTCAGGCCGTGACAATGATTTTTACTGGTCAGGGACCGTCGGACTAATGCCAGTGTGCAGCGTTTGGTACGGTAAGCACTATCTGATGCCCATGTATGTCCTTAGACTATTTGACAGAAGGGTAGTTTTTGCTTTGTTTTCTTTTCTTTTTTCTTCGATTCCATAACATCTAATTTGTACACTCACTGTAAATGTATTAAATATGAGGAAAAAATCCAACTGGGCAATGATGTACAATACACTTCTAGATGTACGTGTTGTACTTGGGGTTATGTTAAAATTGTTGGTAAGCTACCAGTATTGTGAAGTTAGCACAGTTGATCCCATCACAGCTAGTCTTTGATGTTTCCTTAGATTACTTTAATGAAATAAATTGGGGTCACTCACTTGCGGAAAGCTAAGAAAGCTACAGGTAGGCTTACTCAATTCAGTTGTGAAAAGGAAATCATACCTACGTTGTAATGTGCATGTACTCTGATCAGGACACTGTGAAACACTTAGCATGAAACAAGGAAGTGACTGGATTCAATTTGAAGTCATGTACAGACTTACAATATGTCATATTGCTGCACATTGTAAAGAGAAAAAAAAAAGTTACTTAGATACTGAAAGGTCACGTCTGTCGGCACTGATGCGTTCATACATGTACATGTACCTTCAATGTATACATACTTTACTGTGTTAATACACAAAGCTGCACGGAAGTGCATACAGTATAAACAGAAATACATTACTTCAGACTAAAAAAAAAATGGGGCAGTATTGTTATGAGAACTCGTGCAATTATACAAAATGCATTTTATGTGTTTTATCATATTTTGTCAATGGCTATGTTTGTACAGTAAGTCTCACTGAACAGAGTGTAAACTCACACAATATGAATAAGCTATTTGATTATATGACATTTCTTCTGATCATCAGAGCTGTTTGTGTTGTTCCTTTGATTTGTTGATCGAGTTTCTTTTGATCTTAATCATCACAATTAGCATTGATTTATAACAGGTGACAAACCTACCAACCAACCAACCCGCCAAAACTAGTTTATAATCACAGTTCAGTGGTCTCTGGATGTATGAATTCCTGCACTTCTTCAATGAAAGAACTGCACCCTCTCATGGTTTTGACTGAAAGTGCTAGGATATTGTGGACCTTTCACCTCAACCCAGAAAGTCCTGTCCATTCCCATTCTTGGTTATAAAAAAAAAAAAAAAAATATTGTAAGATAATGGAGAATGGCTTTTGAGCCCACTATGCATCCTAAATGTTATGATTAGGATTCATAGTATACTCCCATCATCCACTTACAATTTATTTCATGTACATGTAATGTGAAGTAAATTATTTGCTGTGAAGAGGGCTGCTTCTTATACAGTGTGGGATGAACTGATCTGTAAAAGTTGTTATTTCAGTACTTACATGTAGAGGCGACACATGTGCAATCTCATCTAGGAAATTTACTACTGTCTTGGTCAAAAACTGATCTGCTGAAAGTTCAATTACAGATATCTATACAGATATAAATGTTAGAAAGCTAAGGCATTAGTGAATAAAAATGGTAATGGCAGGAATTTAATCACAGCTCATTAGATTTAAAAAAGAAAAAAAAAAAAAGAAGGTCAGCTTATTCCTGTGACGTTGTAACCCACCCTATAATTGCTCAAAATACGCTGAGTCAGGGATTATGTACATCATACATGTACTGCTTGCCTTCCGAGATGTCAGTTGTAGCTGCCCATGTAGCAGTATTTGAATGAGATGCAGTGACCAGTGAGTTAGTGAGAGCCTTGTGTGGAGGGCCATTCCTTCTATTTGTCCTCCTCATACGGCATGCAGAAATATTGATATGATCTCCAAAGACAGTAGGTGAATATTTGTTGCTTGTTTCGTCATGTGATTTGATAGTAACCTGTTGCATATAAGGAAAGCTGCACGTTTTCAGACAGTGTCTCAGTGACTACTTGAGACCATGATGTAAACATACTCTCTCTCTATGCAGTCATTTGTAAGTAAGTTTACAGGCATCCTCCTCTGTGCTCTGATGTGCAATGTCAGAACCTGAACTGTGCATAACTACCCCCAAGCCATGCCACCAGAAATATGTTATTACAGATAAGCTCAATGGGCTGTAAAATAGTTGTTCTATCAGTTCGAGAATCAAATGTATGCCTGGTCAATATATGAACAGTTTTAACTGTCATGGTGTATTCAGCAGTCTTACTTATTTTTGCTAGTATTGTATATCATGATGTAAGGGTGATGCAAATATTAGCCTGTATTCTCCAGTTCCCATATGTTCGCATTTCCTCGTCAAATTTATAAAACTAAATTTGAATTGTCACAGATCATAGCCAGGGTCAGTAAAATCAATGGAAAAGACCAGAGATAGAGAATATTTTCTATGATGGAATTCAGTAATGTATCAATGACTGATTGCACTGATCAAGATCACAACATTTAGAGCCTTTTGAAGAATGCTGCATTACAGAGAAATGTATGAATACAGAAGAGAATCAGTTGTTTGTTGGTGTTATTGTTTTTGTCAAATGTCTTGTTCCAGGGAAATATGTTTTGCGCTGTTTATCAGGGCAGCTCTGACAGTTTGTCTTTTGCATACAACAGTGCTCAGTCTTTGTACTGGTCAGTATAGAGTAAATGGCCAAATCATAAATTTGTGTTAGCAAGAGTAGAAGTGTACATTGTATCCAGTTTGCAGTGCATCGCCGTGGAGCTCTTTGTGTGACATTGTAATGCCAAGATTCTTTCTCAGACTGCTGTTAAAATAATGGATGGCCTCTCTCACTTAGCTAATTTGTAACATGATTTACAGCTTGTATTAAATGTGAAGTCCCATTTCGTGCCATACTACATTAGCCTTTGTTTGCGTCCCATGATTGAGTGATGTTAAACGTTCAGATGAATGTCAAATACTTCAGTTTCCAAGATGATATGACTGTCTCACAGTGAGGCTCTGAGGGAATTTACACTGTATGCTGAAAGATTGCTAATGGGAACTCCTATAGATGAAAAGTTATAATTTTCAAATTGAATTTACTAGAATTTAAAAAATTGTTGTGGAGAGCTAGTATATTACTATTAAATTAGAGCTTGTGGACATGATTTTACATGAGCCCTACTTTTCACAGTTAGTGCATGTCACAAATTTCAAAGCTGTACCATTCTTTAGAACATTTTCACATACTATCAAATGTTGTCTGAAATTGGCTTTGGGTATCAATTCAACACATCTTAACAGTGAGAGAGTGAAATGTTTCAGAAGTTTCTTTCATCAGCAATGGAATAGTATGCGCTGTGATGTTCAGTCACTGAGGATAAATTGGTAATGGAGACATACATCTGTACAGCTGTAATTTACTGCATACAATATGTCTTATATTTCATGAATCCTAAATTGTTCCACAATAAAAGTTTTGTTAAAGGTTAGATACACAATTGAGAGGTATCTATTTCATGTTTTCAAGGTAGTGCTTTCCCACTGTGGATGTGATATACTGTACGAGCTGAAATTTTCGCGTACAGATATTTTCGCGAATTGGTAGGACATTTTCGCGTGTTGGTAATTTCGCGGTTACGAGGGTCTAACTGAACTTACTTATTTGCGTGTTGTTATTTTCGCGTGTTGTTATTTTCGCAATTCAAAGGCGATTCGCGAAATTCGCGAAAATAAAACCACAGCGAAAATTTCAGCTCGTACAGTACATTGGATTTATGTTACCGTGGGCAATATTTTTTGTATTTTTTAAATTTGGCTAATATCAGTGAACATGTGTAGATGAAACCACAGCAAAATAGATGGTATTATATACAGAATATCATCAGTTCCCATTTGAAGCTGTGATGACGAATTTAGTTCGAGACCAACCCTGTTGGTCAGCAGTACAAGTTAGATCGTGTCTAATGTGTATAATTGTTACATCTCTTGACCTCTGACCTTCTTTCATCAGATGCAACGCCAGGAGAGCGTGAGGAGCTCTTCACCAAGAAGCTGATGCAGTGTTGTGTGGTGTTTGACTTCGTCTCAGACCCACTTAGTGACCTCAAGTGGAAAGAGGTAAAGAGGGCTGCACTTCATGAGCTGGTGGACTATGTCACACATCAAAGGGGTGTCATCACAGAACCCATTTACCCTGAGGCCGTCCAAATGGTTAGTATGCAAGATATTTTTTTGGGGAAAAAAAAGCTTTTTGGTGGCATTAGTTTACATATTTTGAAATGCTTGCACTGTTTAGATGGCATTTGTATTTATGCAAAAATGATTTGAGTCCTTTTTCAGTATGGAGATTAAAAGACATACCAATGGGAAGCAAACCTATGAAGAAAAAAGGAGAAATGAACAATGAAACATTAAACACCATCTAGCTGGAACAGAAACAAGGTATTATAGTGTTTCCAAATTTATATGCATGTATAACCGTGTGTATCTAATTGGAAAAGCTGAACTGTTCAGTAGCTGAACTGTTCAGCATTTCATGTGAATTGATGTGCTATGAAATTTGTTATAATGTAGCAACCACTGAAGGAGAGCAAAAAGTGATTTGCATAGGCAGCTGGCCACTTTAAAGAGGTTGGTGGCTAATTTTATCTTTAATCATATCATAAATGCAATAAATGCAGTATTCATGTCCCCATACACAAAAGGAATGTAAATGCTCTTGACATGTTACTGATTTTGATTTAATTTCAGAAATAAATGAATTTGAAAAATGTGCTTCATCTTTCTCTAGATCTTGGTTAGTTCTAAAAACCCACGAGGTGAGATTCTGAAAATGGCAGACGAATAATTCAATTAATACTATGAAAGACAAGGCTCAACTTGTAGTCAGTGGCAACCAATATTGTCCTCATTACATAGATCATAGTATGCATGTAAGGCAGGGTCTTCAGCTCATTTCACTCCAGGAAAGTTTTCACCATTTTATGTGTAGCAAAATTCTTGCAGAATAATGCTTTCACTAAGTATTTAACATATTATTTTCTTCAGATCAGAAATGAATATTGAGAAATATTGAATTGTATACTTTGCTGAAAGATTTAATGACATTGCTCTTTGTTTTGTTGCAGTTTGCAATCAACATGTTCCGCACATTGCCGCCCCCATCCAATCCCTCTGGTGCAGAGTTTGATCCAGAGGAAGATGAGCCTACGTTAGAAGCAGCTTGGCCACACCTGCAGGTAAGGTCCCTTAGCTCACCTTGCCTGGTGTCTACTACTGTCACAGTGCCATTAAAGGTCCTGTTACCTTTGGGAACAGTGATTTTAAAAATGTTCTAGATATCACATTTTATATATATGTGTAGGTCTGTTGTATAACAAAACATCCTACATGTACCATATAAAAATTTAGCGATAAAGCCTAAAATATAAGGAGATACCAGTGTTTTTCTCAATAAACCATAACTGTAGACGGTTTAGTCTGGAAACATTTTTATTATAGTTATTGTTCACATTTTGTCTATTTAACAATACTTAACATTGATTATACAGATTCAAATTTTTACAGTGGTTTCTATCCCTAACTCACATTTTAGAACTATTTTAAAGCACTAATGCTGGGTTTTTGTTTCTTCTGCAAATGGTAAATTATGTCTTTAATGATTGGAGAGCTACAGACAGAATGATATACATCAACAAGTAGGATATCATAAACCATTGTTTATGGTATAATAATGAAAGAACAGTATCAAAAGTAAAATCACTTGTACTGAAAGGAAACTTTATTCTGTGTTTGAAATGAATTCATTGAAATTGGGTAGAAAGTTGTGGAATTTTGAAGTTGAACATGAGTTTGCAAAACAATGCTATCAGTCACATCAAAACCAGGTAACAGTAAATATTTAACTTTTACCTGACTGGAAACTCAGATGCAAGTAGTTCAGGTTGTTGAATGTTTAGTGTTAGTTTCTGTGTGTTTAATAATCATTATACTAGGCGATGCAAAACTACACTAGCAACTTGAACTGTGCTGAGGCTTCAGATAAACAGGACCTCCTGTATCACCTCTCTCTGAAGAATTTGAAGGAAAAACTACTCTTTTTTCTTTTACTTGACCTAAAGTGTCTTGTAATGTAACTAACATAATTTTGCCATGATTAGGACAAGGGAAAAAGAGTGAGAAATTCATTTGATTTCATCTGTTTTCTGCAACATTGTTTCCAAAAACCTCTTTTTGTCCAGATTTGTGACAGCCCCAGTTTTTAGACAAATGCTATTATACTTGTTGTGTCACAGTCCATTCACTGTTAGTGCAGTTTATATCAACATATCAATGTGCCTCTACCATTAGTGATATCCTGTTATTCCCAGTAGCCTTCAAACAGACTGTTCCAAAGTTCTCCACTCCAAACAACAGCTACAATGACCTCATTAACATGCTTACTGCTGTTTGCTCAGTTGTGCACACTTGTACAGATGCCCAGCTGAAGATTCTAAACATGGACAGTGCTTGTTTATCCAGAGTAGTTATGTTCAACATTATAGAATTTACCTTATTTTGGAGATATGAGATTGTTTTGTCATATGCAGACTCAGAATGGCTGTGTAAAGCCATAAATGTGACCAACTAAATGATACCTCCCTAGAATTCTATGTAGAATCAGTTGGTTATTTGCATGTTCTTTCATCATTTATTCTATACTTTATCCTTACTGTGTCAATTGTAGCTCTTCCTATTCTAAATCTAATGTCTATTTATTTATTTATCATACACTTAAATGCATTTTCATGCTTGCTGTGTAATTGTTAAGCCTTTCATAATCTGTGGAAATATTAAAAATCAAAGTACTGGGTATATTCAGCATTCTTTTGTACAATATAAAATGTAAATGAAGAAAGAGTAGGGAAGATATTCACTTTTCATGTATCTCCTAGAGTATGTTTTAGACTGCACGGTATGAAATTTTGCTGTATGATATGTTATACACATACTTCTACACATGGTATAGAATATTACTGAAAGAGATTACAAAAAGTTTATGAGATAGTATGCAGGGTCCGACATTATCGGTGGCCCAGTGACCCAAGGCCACTAAAAGTTGGTCTCCGGCCACCAAATTTATCTCTTGTGGCCGATTGGGCAACTAAGACTGAAAATGGATTGTTACTTAAATTGCTTTTATTTCAGGTAACTATATAATACCTCATTTGGGCCACTAAAATTTTCAACTTTAAAGATTTTGTTTCCCAAATAGGCCACCAAGACAGAAAGTTATTGTCAAGCCCTGCATTATGTTTGATTCTTTTCCATGTATGAGAAGAGATAACATGAGAGAGAAAAAGGCGGAGGAAAAAACAACAACATGTGCAATAGCTTGCCATTGCATATTTCATATGAACTGATGACTTTTAACCACAGCCAACGATTAACAAGGCAGTTTCTCTCAGTCTAGTTAGGAGCACCACTCTACCAGCTAAACAACAACAACAACAACAACAAGGGGGGGGGGGGATGGGGCCTGTGAGGCATGGTAATTCCCAACAATTGATTCTGGCAAGAAAGGCAAGGTAGTGTAACAGTTCTTGCTGAAATCTGATGCAGGGGAGAAAATGACTTGTGGAACCCATGGGAGTGGGTCAGATCAAATTAATACTGTGTGTGAATGTGCCCAGGTAAGTTCACTAGAGAACATCCCATGCCTTGTGCTTTCTCTTCAGATATTTTGCCCTCTCTGTGGTGTGATGCTTGGCAGGTATATGGAGGCAAAGGGCAATGTGTCCAACACCTGGCAAGAAGCACTTTTGATCTACTGAATTATTCATCTCTGATGTTAGGGATGCAGTATGTACTTACATGTACACTGAGCTAAAAGCTCCATACTAGAAAATATAAAGTGTCATTAATTGCTTGAGTGACTTTAAACAATTTGCATAAATGAACGTATATTGTAGGTTCTATTCACTCAGAGAAATAAAAGCATGTGCCATTTTAGTTTGACCCCTCACTCTACTTTATGCGTAGGACTTACAATGTAGTCCAATAGCATTCAAAGAGTAGTAGGCTGGAGGACGATGACAGGAGACTCGGGTTATGTTTAACCCTAACCAGGCCAGGCTTTTTTTTGCTGCTCTGTGGCCAGGGGAGGGTTGAATCAACCCCCTCTCCCCAAGATCTCAGCCATCGATCGTGCAATTGCCATGAAAATTGGCACCTACATTACCTGTGGCATTATCTACCAAGTTTTCAAAAAAGAAACTTCAGTTTTTATTTTTCATATTTTATATTAACAAACAATGCAATTAAATACATGTGTGAAATATACATTTTGCTATAAATCAGAAAAGAGAGCTTCTATAATCCAAATTTTTGTGACAATACTCATTGTAGCATTCCAGACAATGTACTTGAAAAAAAGTTATCAAAATTAATTTCTTACGTATTGGATTGTTTTATGAATTTCTTAATATGTATTTCTGTTTTTCGACCTTTTTGTTTTTGTCAATTTTTTTTTCACAAAATTTATGGCAGAATCTATTTCAAGCATAATTATGCCAAATTCGATTGATTTCGGCCAATAAAAGTGAAAATAACCATATCTTTCTGAATAAGGTGAGAAAACTCCATTTTCATAGACTTTGTACACAAAATCACGTTTTTATGCCTCCGCCACGAAGTGGTGCCGGAGGCATTATGTTTTCGGGTTGTCCGTCCGTCCGTACGTACGTCCGTACGTACGTCCGTACGTACGTCCGTACGTCCGTCCGCTTTCGTTTACGCGATAACTTGAGTAATATTTACTGGAATTTTACCAAACTTGGTCCAAGTATGAAGTATGATGGGGCAACGATTTGATAAGATTTTGGGTGAAATCGGCTAAAGGTCAAAGGTCAAGGTCAAATCATGAAATTGTATCCGTTTACGCGATAACTCAAGACTGTATGGAGCAAATTTCACCAAACTTTGTTGGAGGATGATGTATGATGGGACAATTACTTGATTAGTTTTTCAGTGAAATCGGACAGAGGTCAAAGGTCAAAGATCAAGGTCAAATCCTAAAATTTATCTGTTTATGTGATAACTCAAAACTGGATGAAGCAGCTTTCACCAAACTTGGTCCAAGGATGATGTATGATGGGACAATTAGTTGAGTAGATTCTAGTGACATTGACAAGAGGTCAAAGGTCAAAAGGTCAAGGTCAAATGCTAAAAATGTTGCTATTTCCCCCATATCTATGCAATGCCCGCAGTTATTTTCTTGAAACTTAGTGTAGACATGTACTACTGCATAAGGATTCTCCAGAGAGAGTTTCATGTCATAAGGTCAAAGGTCAAAAGGTCAAAGGTTAGGTGAAAATGTTGCAATATCACTTTTCTCGCAAATGGTTCAATGTATCTTCATGGAACATGGTACATATGCATGTACTGACTGGCAGGGATTATCTAGGGAATTTAGGAGTCGTGGGTCAATAGTCAGGGGTTCAAAGGAAAGTGAACATTCAAGATATTTCTGACAAACCTGTTATTTCGATATTTTGCCAGTGAACATTCAAGATATTTCTGACAAACCTGTTATTTCGATATTTTGCCAGTTATGTGAAACTGTCATCACACATTGTCAAGACATTGTACTATACACCTATTGGGAGAATCATGCATTATGGCGGAGGCATCAGTCGCCGTAGCGACATTTCTAGTTTAGCCATTTTTTGTCTAACAAGCATGTATAAAAGGTCGTGCAGTGTAGTAAAGGTATGCCTGATTTTCTTGAAAATGATGTCTTTAAAAGTAAGAAGTCAGTGAGCGGCGCGGTCAAAAACTTCCGCGCAGCGGAATGGTCACAGAAAATGTCGGGGGGGTTGATTCAACCGCCTGGCCGTTTTAGTGCTAAGGAGCCCAGATAAAATGATAGAATGGTGGCACGTGTTACCAGTTCAGGAGTCAGATACACTAGCTAGTCATGAGCACATGGCATGACAAGCTGTATGCTACAGACAATACTTTACAATAACTGGTTTTTACAAATCAAATTGTTTACATCTTGCTAGTTTTCGTGAAATTGAGTTACTTTCATTTGAGAAAATGGCCATCGTAAGCTACAGCTTCAGGCATGTCAATGTCTGCATCAAATGTATATGTTTTAATACCAAAATGACCGGACAGCAGGGAGACCACCAAACAGCAGTGGCCGTAGACAAAAGCTGTAAAATACGGAGTAGGATCGACACTATGTCACCGTTAATATGAACGATGTGTGAAGCATGCATGCATATCCATGTCGTTCGTTTGCTCTTCATTTCACGGGGCCAGCTAGGATAGCATAGCTACACTGTAGTTAGCTAGCCAGCTAGCAAGCCTTTTGCAAAGGCAGCAGCTGCAGAGAGGCTCTTGCAATGGACTCGCGTGCACACAGCAATGGGATCGGAGCGCGCTTGCCCGTTGCGCGCTGTGTGTGCAAGTCCATTGCTCTCTGTGTGCGTGTGCTGAAATTATAGCGAGCTGCCTTTTGCAAAAGGCTAGCACTGTGCATACAAGCATGGTACAAGAGACACACGTTACTGGTAATCCCTCCGGGCGAAACAACAATGAGTGTAATTACCGTACGCACCATACGTCTCACCGTATGATCCCTCTGCTACACTTGTTGATGTTTTTCTTATTTTTTGTAATGAACATTCCAGTCTGACATGCGTCAATATGCGAGACACCCTCTGCTATGTATGACAGCAAAGATCGTACTGTACACTCATGAGTACGATATGCATGACACATGTACCACGATTGAAAGGCGAAACAATAGCAAATGAGTACCGAGACAAGTCTCGCATTTTGCGTCTTCCATATTTTGCCTATGTCCGATGAATACCGTTAAAAGAAAGTACAAAAGGAAACGAAAAATAGAGCAAATACATGCTGCATTCTAGAGAAATTTTGAGCTAAAATAATATGTATGACACACGCAATATTTGCGTGGAAATTTTCGTGTTTTTTTTTTTATTTTTTTATTTTAGGCCTGAAAGTAGGGGTGCGTCTTATACATGGAACTTTATGGTACTAGTGCTTTGCAGAGTTATCATGGGTCTGGCACTATCATGCAGATACAGCCTTTGCGATGTACAAAACATACTATGCCACAAGCAGCATTGATTTTAGCATTGGCTATGACTTCCTGTTACCCAAGCAATTTCTGGGACTCCATTTGTAACTCATGAAGATGGAACTCTCACCTTGGAAGTTTGTAGAAATGGCAGTCCTTCAGATGAAACCATTTTTGACTGAGAGGGATTCCTTCTCCGGGATTCCTTCTCACAGAAAGGGAAAATGTAAACATGACCTATTGATCACTGGCTGTTAAAGCAGCTGAAACATACTGATAGCATTTCTGAGCCCTGTAACCAGGATTAATTTGGGAAGAAGTGTTACCCTGCTGTTAGAACTTGCTGTAAACTTTACCTAGGTCATGTTTTTTCATCCAGGAGTATATTTGATAATTTTGTCATCAGTCATCATGTGACCAGCACATTGCACCTTTGCAGTGACAATGGCTCTAATGCGCAAATCAGTCAAACTGAGAAACTGTATTAAATTTTCTTATACAAAATTCAAACCAAGGAAAAAGAAAGCAATGAGCAGACTGCATGCATTGATTGCATTGCATTGCATTGCATACATGCAAGTACATGTCTATACATGCATGTGTATGACGTATATGAGCTCAACAATCAGAACAATAATGTCACCAAGCTATATTCCACAGTTCATCTATGACAGGGCTCTACAATGGTGTGTGCCCATTTGCGATACCAGAATTACAGTCATATGAGCTTTTGTTTGTCTTTTCCCCCACCACAGCAGTTGTTTAATATGGTGATGAAAATGAGTAAATCATAGAACTACATGTATAGGTACGCATGATTACTCTTTAGGGTTTTCTATTATCATGAGTGATAATTATTCATTTGTCTTTAACATTCCTTTCATGCAGCTTGTATATGAATACTTTCTTCGGTTTCTTGAGTCAGCGGATTTCCAGCCAAGCATAGCCAAGAAGTACATCGATCAGAAGTTTGTGCTCTCCGTAAGTGGCTCTTTCATTTATCCATGTCTCTACCTAGTTTATTAGCTGGGTCTGAAGGATGAAGGTTTGGTTTTTTGTTTTGTTTTTTTGTTTGTTTGTTTTTTGCAGCTTTCCATCATCATATATATGCATTGTAACATGTTTCATTGTTTGATTAAATCATCATCTTTGTTCATAATCATTTTGATCATGCTGATTTTCATCCCAAAGATGAAATATTTCTTTTACATGCTGGCATGTGTCAGTAGGATATCATTTGATACTAACTTTTTAATCAATTTCATCACGAGTCACATCTTTGCAGAACCTATGGGTTTTATTAACTGCATCATGTCATACAAGATGACGTCTACCCTTTCTTCTTATAATATCCTGGTTACAAGCTATCCCTCAATGCTGTCACACTGTATGTCATGTCTACCTACTCCCATAGAGTCTTTCCCTTATGTTGAAATCCTATTATCCTGTGTGTAATGGAATACTGTAAAATGAGGAATGTTCGCATGCATTTTAATTTCGCGAATTTTGCGAGAGCCAAGATTTGCGAAATTAAAATGCACATGAAAGTTTCATCTGCACTATGCGAATTGAATGTTAGAGGCAACTCGCGAAAATTTCATGCCGCGAAAAAGGCCAATGGCTCCAATTGGCAAAAATTTCATGCCGCGAAAATATCGTGTTTTACAGTGTCTGGAAGCAGAGAGGGCACTCATTCCTTCAGCCTGCTTATTTAAGATGGTTTGCTGAGTGTTCAAAGAAACTATTTAAATAAAACTGTTTGATTCTTCATCAAAAATGGAAATCCTTTTGAAAACAATAAATCTAGAAGCCTTTTTTTCATCATTGTGTTCCTTCGGTAATTTGCTGTAGAATGGAAGAAAAGAATATTTTGTTGTAATGCTGAGAACCACTGGCACAATTTTTGTCACTTTATTACCATGAATATAAACATATTTGCTGCTCTTTACATCTCTTAACTCTTCTTTCTGTTGTCTACCATTCAAATCCAGTAATACTTATACTGTATATCACTGTTAAAAGTAAATTCTGCCCGAAATATCACGTAATGTAATTGATGGGCTGATGTTGATGAGAATGCAATATGCAGTCAACACATTCCTAGATGTAGAAACCTCTGACATTTTATAGACTATGATTGAGTCAACCATGTGTTTCTAATTCTCCAAGCAATCTTACATGAAGGGGCTGTGGGATCCGCACACAGTGTTATTATCAAGTAGCATGCATTATACCAACACTCAGTGGCATTCTCAGTGTTTGCTGTGGAAGGGAATAGTCTGAGATGTTTGATTTGATTAATCTGGCTGGTTTTGCAGAAAGACACAGTCATCAAGCAATATCAAGGGTAGCTGCCTCTCACAGCCCCTGTGCCCCAATATTGATGCACTAGATTTCTCAACACTCTGAAATCATGCTATACCTCACTGCGTTGCTAGGAAACTACACTTACATCAATGGTTCATATGCCATGGCACTGATGTAGAAAATCATTTGTTTCTTCTGAATGTGATTATAATATGTAAGTATGCCAAGATATTCAACATTTTATACCAATGAAGCATACCTTTCAACTGCTCCTCTTCTATAGAAATATTCCTTCTCTCAGGAAAGAAGCTTCCCACATTTTTAATGACCATCTGTTAGTAGTGGAATATGGGAGATGGATGAAAGATTTGTTTATTATTATATTTTTGACATGTTTACAGTGTTCGGATTGGTTTAATATCCACAGAGTTGCCAGGAAGGATAGAGTTGTGTTGTTTTTGAGGTCTTCGTGTTTGTAAGAAATAGATTCATTATTTTCTATTTTTTGCTGTTATCGGACATGAAATTCAAACTAATAATTTAATGAACATTACTGCAGCAAATTAAAATTGATTAAAAAATGAGATGTGTTGTGTTTTCACAGATCTATGTTCATATTTGCACAGCTTCCCTCAAAATATTCAGAGTGAAATTATGGCATTACTTATTGAAAACAGAAAAATGAAGTGAAAGGGTCTGCCAACTGGTATATCTTCACAATATTTCATGTGTTTTCTTTATCAAATATAAAAAGTATATTTTTGATGAAAAATGCCATTTTTGTGAAAGTATAGTGGTGTAGTATGTGCATTTGCTTATTTTATTTGTTTGTTTGTTTGTTTTTTTACCTTTGTATTAGTAACAATTTTTACCGTACATTAGTCCCTCGTGCAGTAAACCTTGTATTTACATTGTATTTATTGATATGCAGAGGTTGGCAACTCAATCTGTACAAATTAACAAAATAGAAGTTTAATAGGGCTTAAAAAACAAGAATCCATTCCAAGAACCTCATTCATATTTAGGCAACAGCCCCACAACTAAAATGCATACAAATGCAACAATAATTTCTTACCAAATATTGATTGTAATGGGGTAATCAGCCCTCTATGTTCATGATACTGTCACTGAATAAAGATGCATTTCATGAGTTTTTAAAAAATCAGACTTTATGATTGAGGGTAGAAGAACCAGTTGGCCTTACGGGAGATCAGTCGTAATGGAAGGAAATCCCTTTGCTCAAGATAGCTATTTGTGAGCTCTCATTGGGTAAACTCACATCCCAGTGTGCTTCTTGGCTATTGATTCATTGCACGATCAATGGACGTTCCCTGAGCTTCTATTTTACCCTGGATCAATACCAACCTTTAAGCGAAATCCAAACATAGGTTTTAGCACAGAATCCAATTGTATGACACTTTGAAAAGTATATATGGCCACTACATGACTGCATTGTGAGTGCGTGTATTATGTAAATCTTTAGTTGTAAGCTCGTCATATTGCCTGCATGGTGAGCAAAGGCTCTTTTTTAGATGCTGTAGCCTGGTTTATAGTGGTGGCAGGGAACTGGTATCTCTCATGCCATAGAAGAAAATTTCATAGTTTATTCCATGTCAGACACTATGAGTGCATACAAGTTTTGTGGATGTTTTTAGAGTAAAAAACTGTAATCCCATTATGCTGTCAGTGCTGTCACCCAGATGAAGCTACAGTATATGAGTATTAATAAGGTATTGTTTATGCTCTCCATGTAATTAAGATTACTGTAAAACACAATATTTTCGCGGCATTAAATTTTCGCAAGTTGCCTCTAACATTAAATACATATTAGTGTAGACAAGAACTTTCATGCATTTTAATATCAGGAATCTTGGCTCTCACGAAATTTGCAAAATTAAAATGCACGCGAACGTTCCTCTTGTTACAGTAGATATCTAATCTTTTACATGTCTAACCAAAAACAAAATAAAATAAAGTACGATAAAATAAAACAAAATGAAATGAAATGAAATGAAATAGAATAAAAATTGTAATTTCTATTCACAGTGAGCACTGAGAAACCGTTTATGAAACTTAAAGGTAGGGGATACCTTTTACAGACCTCCCAAAATGCTGCAAAACATTAAATATGAACCTCGGGGGACTTGTTTAGGCTGAGAAATTTGGAAGTCAACAGTTATCTACAATTTGAATAATGCACAAAACTCAACTACTCAATAGTTCTGTGTGTCAGCCACACTTAAGCCTTTTTGTTGCAGTCTTCTGTATCTTTTATCTATAAACACAAATCTAAAAGTATAAGAGCTGATGTAATAACATATAGAGTGTGTGGCAAGAATGTATATAGAAATGTTTGTAAGTTTTGATGAACTTTCTTCACAAAATATACATGATGGACACACATGCAGTGCATGGGTCTGCAAAGCTAGCCTAGTAATGTACTGGAATTTACGGTGAGCCCCGGAAAAAAATTCAATTCAAAATCTAACGGTCAATAAAAATGTACTAAATGTTACCTTCCACTTTCAATACTTTATGGGAGTTTCTAAAATGATACTCTCTTCAACATACCACTGTATTTATACAACTCTTCATTTAAGGCATGCAAATGGGATTCCCTACCTTTAAATCTTTCCCTTTAAAGCCATTGCCAACGAGCTTAAACTGTCTAATTGGAAATATATACCACCGAAATACACACCCCATGACAGAAACAAATGGATGAATAAATGTGACCTGTTCTAATTCAAACAAGCATTTGTTCTGTATAGCAAGTCCTGAAGTTCAATTCCTTGCTGGTACTCTCACAGCACCAGTAACTCAATACTTTATAGAATAATCATATGAGAGATCCCCTGCAAGAACCAAGGGGAGGTTTGTGGCTGAGCTTCTCAGTGGGTTTGCTACATGCTTAACACATCTCTCACCAACTTACAATCTTCAAGATGAAATTCAAGGTTGCTTAGCAAGATTGGTCACCATGGCAATAAATTGGTATAGTCACCATCCCTGTGCTGAGTGTGAAGGTAATTATTGTATGCAGGCTTCAGGATTTTAATGCCTTGCTCCGCTTGTTTTAATATTACAAGGACATAGGGAAGGAAATTTTGTCTGAAAAAAGTCTGTATAACCCAAAGGTACAAACTCATCCATGTGCATATTTGAATACAATGTTTTATGCATGATAATATGGAAACTTCATCAATGTCATCAACAAATTAGCCACGTAAATAAAATTAGCAGAATTATTTTAAATAACAAGAAATGCTGTATACAGTGTATGTATCCCATATTACATCAAATCATTTGTCTGTTACAAGTATTATATATGGCCTATGTAAGCATGATCTTTTCTTTCTGCCTCACACGTAGCTACTGGAACTATTTGACAGTGAGGACCCTAGGGAAAGGGACTTCCTGAAGACAACGTTACACAGGATCTATGGAAAGTTCCTTGGCCTAAGAGCATACATTCGCAAGCAAATCAACAACATTTTCTACAGGCAAGTGGATCAACATTTTCAATGCATTATTACTTTGAATGAAAAAAAAAAACCAACAACAACAACAAGGAAAAGTGAGTTGTATTATGAAAAAATGATATCAGTAGAAGGCAGATCTGCTTTAAAGTGTAAATGTTTGTTTTGGAAAAATGAATAATGAAGTCATTTATCATTGAGAACAATGCAGATTATCCATTTCTACTGTTAATTTGGTGTCTGCATGGCTATGATGGATGTCTTGGGTTTTTAATTGATGTGTGATGGAATCATGTTTGATGAAGTATTGAAGAAATGCTTCAATGTCTATATATGCATGTCGTATAGTTCCTATTAGTAAAGCATTTTGCATTTTGTAACAAGTTGAGGTGATGAGAGGTAGTGTTTGATACTTTCATGTCTAAGTCACTAGAGGGTCGCCATTCTTTGTGTGGAGTCTTTTGTGAGTGGATTCGAGGCAGTGTTGGTTGAATAGCTTTCCATTCATTTCTCTGGTATTGTGATATCTGCCTGACTTTCACTTCCTCTATCCCTTGTCAAACCAGCCATGTCTTGGGATTCATTAAGAAAGCCTTTCTAGTGAATGGTTACCCATATGGTTTGTTGAGATATGTGACAGTGAAATGTTCGTGAAAGTTACATTATGACTCGATGTCATTTCCCTATAGGAGAAAGGTATGAGATTAATTTACTCTCTACATTTTGGCTGCCTGAGACTTGTTTGTGTCTAGAATATGTATATAAAAATCAGTTTTGAATAATCAGATGCTAAGATGGTGAAATATCCTCTGTCAGTGTGAAATAAAAGCACGCAGTATAGACAGACAGACAGACATTGCAAAGCCAATAGTTCACTCAGGGTGGTGATTGTTGTTGGAAAGGAGAATTGCTACAGCAAATATGTTCAATAAAAGTAGTGTATTAGAATTACTAATCATTCACAGTTTGAATGAGGTCAAGTAAAGGGGAGGTTACTTGTATTTAAAGGTCAGTCAAATCATTCAATTCAACCTTGTCTTCATACTTGGAGAGAGAGAGAGAGAGACAGAGAGAGAGAGAGAGAGAGAGAGAGCTTTGTGTTCAGAATGAATTTTGTACAGAGACATTGAGATACTAATGTTTACTTGAGGAAATATGAAATGTGTGACATCTTGTACATGAAATGAACAAGAAAATATTAGTTGCATCATAAGTATGTAACCCCTAAGGTCATTTTGAGGCATCCTAGGATACCCTATCAAATCATTTTACCATTGTTAGCAAACTTCTAACTTAAGTATTATTTCTATGATTTTGCTCAAAGTTTGATGTTATGATATACCGTTTCTGGAAAAGTAACGATTGTAATGCAAACTTCTGAGTAAAACTATTTTTGTTTTTATTGTGATTGTGAAAATGGGATGCATATTTTGTATAATAATTGTATGACAAACTAAGAATGGCATAACCTCATGTTAACACTTACCTGGATACCGAAGCTGATTGAAGATACATGCTAGAGGTATTGCTCTTTTGTCTCTAACAGGTTTGTGTATGAGACAGAGCATCACAATGGCATTGCAGAGCTACTAGAGATTCTGGGAAGGTGAGTCATCAATTAAGGCTGTAAACCATTGCCAAGAATAGCTGTCCCTTGTCATTTGTGACTATTCAGATTATCAGGATGTTGTCTTTGATTGTGCTGATATCTGTTGTATTATAGATATTTGACAATGTATACTGTGCAATGTTTTTCAACTTCAGTAGACTTTGATTAGATCAAGTCAGACCATCTAATGGTTGAAGTTTTATTAAAAATGACCTTAAGATAAGAAACTTGCAGAATTGTACAATCACTTGTACGCATGATTTATGGCAGCTACACCTAAAAATTCTCCATATGAATGCATTGTTTCATTCATGATTAAGAATATAAACTTGTGTATATTTGAATGTCCTCCATATTTTGGTTTTGATGATTGTGACAGGTATTTAATGTTGTGTTGTATTCATTTGCCAGTTTGAAAGGCCAAATTGCTGTGTTCTGTTTGAAGTAATGACAAATCAATCAAATTATTTAAAAGATATAATGAAAAAAAAAAGAAAAGACAGTGCTCATCTTAATCTTCAAAGACTAAATCATGAAAGAAAATTTAGATAATCATGGTGGTCTGTTCAGTCACAATTCTTACACATGGCAGGCTTTATTGAATTCCATTTTTGAGATTACGAAACAGGCATTTTGACTTTGCAAGCCAAAGCCAAACAAAATAGAAGTGTTCAGCTCACTTTCCTGCTCAATGCAAGTATCATCTGTGTGATGGGATTATTTGATGGTAGGCTGCTTAAACATGCATCAGTGCGTGTTGATGGCGAGGATCAATCGTTTAATTTCAGTGCACTTCAAATGCAATTTACAAAAGTGGTAATCCTTTTACCTCAGGTTTTTGCAAGGCTGAAGCCGTTGTAAGGATGTGACTTACCAGTACATGTGGTAATATGAAATAGAAAGAAAAAAAAATTGACTCAAAAATATGCTGGAGATAGCCAGAAAAAATGTAACATACTGTATGTGTATATGGCATATGATTCAGGTGGTTTAATTTTGCAAATCCTGTGAGTTGACTGATATTTGTACAAGTTACAACATGCTCAAGTATTGCTTCCCACAATACAAATGCATTCCAGAAATTGTAAACTTTGCTTTGCAGATAAGGATAATTACTTATTTTGTATGTCATTGACAGTAGTCTCAAACCCACTCCCAAAATAGTCTCACCAATCTTGATTTGCTGATTATAATATTACTCTAATACAGAGCTGCCAAGTCTCCCTGATTCTGCAGGAGTCTCCCTGAAAATGTCAAAATCTGTTCATGTCTAAATAAGAGAATATTAAAATCTCCCTGATTTTGGAATTATTTTTGCCCATTGAAATGCATGTCACACACAGATATCTCCCTGATTTCTGTGAGGAATCTCCCTGGTTTGGATGTGGGAATGTTGGCAGACCTGGGCTCCATTTCATAAAAGATGTTAGGATTGCAACTCTTGCTGGAATGGCAACTTCCAATAGCAACAGCCAATCAGGAAGCTGGATTCTTGTTGTTTCCATGACAACTGCCATCCCAGCAAGAGTTGCTATTGTATCAACTCTTTATGAAATGGGGCCCTGGACTTATTCAGTATACACTGTTTTCATGCAGTGAATACTGACCCTCATTGAAACAGTGTCTGCCATGTGAATGTGGTATCTTTAACAGAAAGGGAAGTCATACAATCTCTGTGCATTTGATATGAATTCCATGAATCAAGATCTACATGTATGGGTATTTGATGTGAGAACTTCAACTGTAGATATGAAATATATTGCTAGTCAGTGTAGGAAGCAGATATCTATTAATTGTTCCTTTCATACCACATTAATTCATGCTCATGTTGACTCACACAAGAATGTTTAGCCTGTATGCGCTTAATTACTACATTGGTATGTAGAACTCCCCCAAAATAGGTCAAAGTAAAGATTGGCATTGAAACCAGTCCCGAGAGACATCTGAATTGCACTATACAGTACTGTAGCATAGAATAATTGATTGTTGCTGTAAAGGTAGGGCGTCGGTAGCGCGATGCGCTTTGTCATCCCCTTCAAAATTCACGCACAAGTCGCGAGTTCACAAGTCATCTTTGACCTAGGTCTGTATGCATTTACAGAACATAAAACTACTCCAAAACATTTTTTTACAATAGGAGAAATCTATCATATTATCTTCGATACAAATGATATCACGGAAGTCACATTTTGGTTGCAAAAGCGCTAACAACTGTTAGCATTTTCAAATAAACTTACGACTACCAGATGCGTTCAGTGCGTGTTAGGCAATGGGCAAACGTAGGTCGCGCGTTCGGTCAAAAAGTGGACCCACAATTTTGGCTTAAAATCACCTTTCAGGCATTTTCGCGGGTTTATCCCGGGAACAAATCCCCATAAATTTGGTATTATATGAAAGCTTGTGGTGGTCTCATTCTTCTCGTCCTAGGCCGAGTTCAGATATCAAGACGTATTGCTACCTAAATTCAGATTTAAGCCTAAACATTGCCATAACTCAGCTGTTCCGTCCGAATGTGTAACTGGCCATGGTGGTGTAGGAGGATTCAATGGTGCTGAATCCAAAAATAGCATTGGTTTTTCGCTTATTCCACGGGATGAACCCGCGAAATACCGATTAAGATACCCTTGTCAACATAATAACAGCATCAGCGAACTAAGCGAGGCGGGGCCTAAGTCTTAGACATGTAGTTACACGCCATGACTCGTGGTTACGGCGCGCACTTACGCGAAGCTCCATAACAGTCGAATCGGTTTTGCATGCATAGGTACGATGTTCAGCCTCCGCACAGCATAGCGCACCGCCGGTACGTAATGTGAGTACATGTGCGCGTCTCCGCGTAATCTGTAGACCAAAAGCTATAGCGACGCACATGCACCACTACTATGTGCGCTTTTACTCCGCCGCGCTGTTAGACCGACGTTTGTGATACGTTACTGTACTAGAATGGGTCATCGGTCTCGTAAACCTGTGTACAAATCGGTTTGTGGCCGGGAATATGTTCCGCGGAGACTGCACTGTACGACTAGCTTCACGGAATCCTTTCTCATGGAAGAGAACCGTGAATGTAAAAAATGAGTTAAAATTCCTCCGGACCAAGAAATTTTTCTGTATACGACCTCGGTTGCTCACTTTCAGCTACTAGTAACCGTAAGTGCAGTACGGTAGTTAGCGCGATAGCGCGGTACCATGCATATATACTGAGTATTGCTGGCATGCATGACATCACAGAGAAAACCAGTGCGTGCTAGTACAAGTGCGTGCCGCGGGATCGAAGCGGGCCTCCTCGCACAGCTCAGCTAGCTGGGTAGGTGTGTGCTAGCTGACAAGGATGCGCGCTTAGCCTTAGAAACACGCGCGCTTTGAATGTGATAAACGCAGCGAATAGCACCGCCCACTGGAGTGCGCTTGACAGTGAATTTTCATTACGCTCGCAACCCACTTTTTTGCCAAGGTTTCAACAGCGTGAGGATGAAAAATACCCTGTTTTTATTTGCTCATAACTTCACCATTATTTATGATTATGGTGAGAAATTTTGCACATGTATTATGTTAACTATGGACATTATGGATATGTATGTTTTTGTGTGAAATGACTTGTATTTCTCCAGTTGCAAAAATCTACCAGACACCCTAGTAAAGGCGCATGGTACTTTATCAATTTGGTTAATGTTGTATCAAATCAAAATGATAGGAAATTTTTATTAACTGACATATAGAGCTAGATATCAAAGAATTATACAAGAATCACCCATCTCATAACTTAAACATGGGCATTTTACTGACTACGCATGTTCCAGTGGATAGAGAATGATGCCATGCTGTACCTGATGGTCACTGTATGGGTCACTCTGTTGGTCACTGCTTGCTGCATTCATCACAAACAGGATGTGTTAGATGTGATAATGGTCAAAATCTTCTCGTTTCCATAGCATCATCAATGGGTTTGCATTACCACTGAAGGATGAGCACAAAGTGTTCCTGCTCAGAGTTCTCATGCCACTCCATAAAGCCAAGTCCCTCAGTGTCTATCATCCGCAGGTAAGCACCATTCACTGTAAGCTGGGCTTTAGTTTTATCATTTAAATAGTCTTGAGTAGTTTCACTCTACTCACTTATATTACATATTAACTACTTTCTGCTTGATATATTATGGAATAGGATACAAACAATTTGTGATCAATAAGACTCATTAAAACATGGCACTTGATACTCTTTACAAAGAGAATGAAGTGTTGCATGTCATACGTGATGGATAGAAAAATTATGTATGTGTGTTGATCATGTTATGTAATTCTAACTTTCAGTTCAGTTATTTTAAAAGGTAAAGTGGGTGGTATCTTAGCATAGAGATAGTTTGTTTTAATGCACTCATGTTTGTTTGCCATGAATGAGGAAGCCAACAGTGTTAATGATATTTGTTTATTTGCCTCATGCTTCTTTGTTTCTACCTCTACAATTCATATTAAAATTAAAATTTAAACCAATCAGTAGGTAGCTGTCTAGGAAATTGTACCTTTTCCTGTGCTGTTACCCAGTACCCAAGACAAAAAAGAGATAAATATTTAGTGCTTCCACAAACATGTACCTTTCCAGGGCAGAGAGAGATCTGTGTATGAGTGAAATGCTAGAAATTTATCAGTCCACTAGGCTATGACCCCATGTCCTGCTTCCTCCGTGATCAGGGCGAGTCAACTTTTAATCTAACAATCATTCCCCCAAAAGATGGGCTAATTAAGGGCTGCAGGGCTTTCCCATTTTCTGTCTTTAATGAAATGAGAAATTGTCCCATTTGGCCTGTAAGGGTTGTTAGGGTGGAATGAGGCCAAGAGGGAGGTAAGAGTGATTGTCTCTAATTGAGACCAAGAGAAGAGAATGACGTAGGTAGAGGATGGCACACTGCTCTTTACTCTCAATCAACTGACATAATCAGTGTCAGTCCTCATCTTGACCTCTGGTCTTTGCATTTGAATGCTCTTTTATGGTGTTTATTAGTGCATGCCTACATATCAGGCTAGATTTCATAATATGTGACCATTGCCCTGTGACACATGCTTTGTACAAATGATGACATACAATGTTTGATGCACTCAGAATTAATGAAGAGCATGATTAAATCCCTTCTTCCCCTCAATAGTGGCAATTTCTTTCAGCACATTCATCTACAGCAAGATCTAACAAATCATTCAAGAATAGAAAAAATAATCACAGAAAATTAAGTGAAGGTCAAGGAATAGTTTAACTCTGTAATTCCTATTAGTAAACTAATTACATTCAATGTCAACAGTATTTTGAGCTGCTGATCCTGTGGGAGTTAAGTAGCGATGTTAGCACTTTACTTTCTTTCATGGCAAGTATCGCATCAAGTTATAGTTAACAGAGGGAAATCCAGTTTGGCAACAATAAGGAAATTTTATTATCAAAGTGTGTGAGAAAGGAAAGAATTCTTCTTCCACAGTAATATTTTTCATTTGCATTGAGTATGTTCAGTTAGGTTCGTGCATATGTTCCATGTTTGACATTTGCTTTTTTGATAGTATGTTGTATTTGTTCACCAAACATGATGATTTTCAATGAAGTTGTACAACATTATTTTCTTTATCTTCATATTACACAACTCAACAGCTAGCCTACTGTGTAGTTCAATTCTTAGAGAAGGACCCTACATTAACAGAACAGGTAAGTTGAGAATATTTGAACTTCCTGCTTTGGTGACTCTCTTCAAGAAGTGGTTCTATTTGTGGTCCTGTATAGCAGTTTAGTGTATAACTTGATGACCATCTTATTTAATTGAAAAAAAAAAAAAGAATATGTATATATATATATACATAAGACAGTAGTAGTCATTTGACTATATCGAATAGTGATATATATATATATTTTACCAAATAGTACCCTTTGCAAAAACTGCTATACAGATCTGATAAAATACTTGAGTGGCATCAATTTCAAACAACCCTTCCTGTCTAAAAACAAACAAACAACAACAGAGAACCTTACTTTGGCTAGAAAGGACTGAATTTATCAGTTGCCGACTATTATGTTGTTGAATGTGGCTCAGACAACAGTGTTAGGAATTTCATGTGTGTAATGTGTACTCTATATGTACTTGGTCTTTGGAGTTAATTTTATGTCACAACTAATTACACGTAGTGTAAAATTGAAGACTCTGGCAGGTGTGGTTTATTTCGTAAAACTTGATTTTGTGTTTTTTATTGTTTTTCCACAATGCAGGTGCTCAGACTCTTGCTGAAGTTCTGGCCAAAGGTTCACAGTCCAAAAGAGGTAAACAGAATATTGTGCCTTGTACTATGTATTGTTCATATATTATACTCTCAATATTACAAATTTATGCATCAAGGTTGTATCTATAGATTTCAAAAAGATTATCTGACTTTTGGAGTTTTTTGAGTTTTTTGGATCGATATTTTTAGTTCATATGTAATTTAGTCAGTAGTTTGGAAAACTAGAGAACAACCAGATTGATGTTAAGTAACCTGCTATAGACATTTGATTTGTGTAGAGGGAAGGTTGTCCCCACCAGGTAGTGTTGCTGATGGCTTGCGAGAAGAGAGCTGACATACTCTGATATCTTAATGGTCCACAGGTTATGTTCTTGAATGAGCTGGAGGAGATTCTGGATGTCATTGAACCAGTGGAGTTCCAGAAAGTGATGGAGCCTCTCTTCCAGCAGCTAGCAAACTGTGTGTCTAGTCCTCATTTCCAGGTCAGTCCAAATATTGCATGGTATTGAATGAGTGAAGAATAAATTTTAGACTGATATGTGGACTACCCGGTAGTACAAGTAGCAAGCTGTTTGTTAGTCCAAATATTGCATTGTATCGAATAAAGGAGGAGTAAAGATTCAACTAGTGTGAATAAATTATTATAGTATTGAATTGGGGTTGTAAGCACCAGGAAAATGAACAAAAAGAAGGTAAATTGGAGACTCTTTGTCAAAACTGTTCTGCCCGTCATATATTGTTGTCCTTTTGTGGAGAATATCATTTCTTTTGTGTCACAAAAGAAGTGTATAGTGAGAAAGGTACTGGTCTTCTCATCAAATACTATAGTCAGTATTAAAATGAACTATGACCAAGTTTATATTAACAAGTTTTACTGTTTAAACATGTATTAACTAGTTTCTGGTATCTTGTTTCAATGAAACTCAATCTGATGATATAAACAACACACATCTTTGCTTATAAATACAGTAATATTGCCCCTCGTCACATTAGTAGAGCTTTTGTGACAGACAGTCTTTGTGTTCCTTTTAATGCTTATTTATTGTGTGTGTAAATGCAACAAAATTATGTTTGATTCATGTTGTAACATTTTCAGCCCAGGATTGTTGATAAAGGAATTGTTGTATCTGTCTAGTCATCATACAGGAAACTAGTGTATTATGCTTGATACTACAAGAAGCATGTGATTCAAATCTTCCTTCCTCTCATTAAAGCTAAACATGTGTTTGTGAATAGGATTTTGTCTGATATACATGTATAATAGAATACTTGACAGTCATGCCATCTTTGACTTCCATCTCTCTTTGCCTGTTGTCATGCATTGCTGAAGGCAGATTGTTTGGCAGTGATTATTTTCTGACTGACAGACCAAATTTGTTGTGTGTCCCTCACTAGGTGGCAGAGCGAGCCTTGTACTACTGGAACAATGAGTACATAATGAGCTTAATAAGTGACAATGATGAAAAAATACTGCCCATCATGTTTCCAGCCTTGTACAAGAACTCCAAAGCACACTGGAATAAGTGAGTCCTTTTGACATTTTTGTTGTTTTATACTTTATAGTACTAATTTAGATGAAAGCAGTTTGTATTACAATCATAATGTGTTTGTATCTGTGTGTGTGGTGGTTCCTCAGCTACGTCAGGACAATCACTGCGAATTCAGTTGCAAGACAAAAAAACAACAACAATAACAACAACTTTTTTTCATATGTTTTGTTTTCATATATTAAACCCAAACAAAGAAAAAAGGAAATTATTGTCATTGTTATAAAGTTGCCTCTGACTATGTGCGGCTATTGCAATTTGGATTTGAGTGGATATGTTTGCTTGATTATTGGCATTTTATAGATAGATGTTGGCCTGTGGAATTATTGTAACAAACTTCAAAATATATGCAGGGTCTGAAGAGCAAATTATGAATGTTGCCCAAAGGCCCTATGTCATTAATGTTTAATCTTCAATGGTTTAAAATCTTTGGCAGAACATGGAATAAACTTTGTGATGTAATGTACAATGTCCAGTGACTACTCATTCTAGTACCTTTCCTTGGGAAGCAATGATTGCAGTTAGTAGGACAACTGTTCAATCCCCACAGCATATTGGCTCTTCATGGCTGTTGCCATAGTAAATGCAGTTCCTGCAGCATGCAATAATTAGTTTTCATAAATCAGACCCCTGGGGTTTATTGATGCTTTTGTGAATCCAGACACACAAACCTCTTTAGCTGTGCATGTACATACCAAATCTGATATACTTTCAAATGGCATATATGCATATAAGTTTGTGAAAAACAAACAATGCCTTTGTATTTAAAGGTACTGTTTACCATTGGAAGCAGTAATTGAAAAATGTTCGAGATATCACATGTGATGCATACATGTAGGTCAGTTGTATCACAAAACATCCTTCCATATAAACATTTTGCAACAAAGCCTAAAATGTAAGGAGATATCACTATTTCTCTCAATAAATCATAACTGTAGATGGTTTAGTCTCGAAATGTATATTTATTATATCCAGTGTTCACATTTTGTATATTTAACCCTATCTCTGTCACGGGCCGATTAAATCGGCCCAAAAACTGCAATAGAATGCTTCGGCCGATAATATCGGCCCTATTTTGATTGACAGATTACTTCAAAGGCTATGACACTACCACTCTATAAACTCATTTGTGATTGGCTGACAGTATAAGGAAACGATTTCCAGCCTGAAAAAAAGCTTCCCCACCTTTAACCAATCAGGAAAGCTTTCTCAAAGTCCAAGAAATTGTGGTGGCCCGGCCCCGCCCATGTTCATTTGCATTCAGACTGCAATGTATTGTGTACAGTTTTGCCATGTGTGGAGAACTTACACGAATCTGTATATGTGGGACTGTAATAGAGATCGCCGTGAGCGATGAAAAGATCGTACACGTGGGTCAATTTTCATCTATTTTATCCAAGTCAAAATAGTAAAACATGAAGTGAAAACATCCAGATTAGGGATTTCAACATCTCTGAATTCTGTGAAGGGGTATAGTTTCAGTAATATCGGCCTCATAAATGATCTGAAGAATAGTTGAACACTGCACATTCGGTGCAGCAGTTGCAACTGTTTACTCAGCACTAACAGCAGTGCAATGGGTCTCTAGTTAGCCGGGGCCAGCGGGGCAGGTGTAAGGAGCAATAGGGTTACAGTAGCTTCTTGCTGGCGGCCTGAAGCTGTACAGTCTTGATGTTGGGGTATGTTTGACTGTTTATTATTATTACATGATGAAACTGTCACTATGCGAAACTTCAGTTCAATGCAGGTTTATCATAAAGAAAATGACTGCTGTGATAGTTAATTCTGTTTCAATAAGGAAAGTGCAGAAAGTTGTAGACTAGCATATGATGATCAACTGGAATGCATGGACACTCAAACGTCGATATTTTCAATAAAAATTTTTATCCTTAGATTATCTTATCATTATGGCATTATCATAGGACAAGATTAATATAGATTTGAAAGAAAAAAGCACAATTCAATTTATATTTTCAGCTTGACAAGATACAAAAACGCTTTGTCTACTTTCAGGCCAACATCACTTACAAAATCAGAAATTACCACGGTACACAAAATGTGTGAAATCTAGGTTGTAATTGCCACAGACTTTTGTTCATAAAATGAAAAGTACTGATGCTATTGATGAAAAAATCATACCATCTGAAAGCTGAATAAATTCTCTACAACATCTATGAGACCTTTTTGTGATGCAAGCTCATGTTGTGTGGAAAAATGAGGTGGTAACATGTGGAAATAAGTCTGCATTGATAATTATGTGACATAAGAGGGCGTCCTACTTAAAACTGAAGTGCGCCCTCACTCAGATTATTATGGAAAATGAACGTTTAGACCATAAGCTTTCAAATGATGTATAACATGACACATTAATATCAATAATGATAATCAGAAATGGCCATCAACAATCTTGTGTCTGTGCACTGCAAAATGTCTGAGCAGTCTGACTACGGCGTATGTGACAGATATAGGGTTAACAATACTTAACATTGACTATACTGAATCAAATTTTTACATTGGTTGTTTCTGTCCCTAACTCACATTTTAGAACTATTTTGAAGCACCAAAACTGCATTTTTGTTTCATCTGCATATGGCAAATAATGCCTTTAATAATTTGAAATATTAGTTGCAGACACCTAGCACAAAGAGTGAGCAAGAATATACAGTAGAAACACAAAGAGTTTACTTTGCATAAGCTGTAAATCTATCCTTCCTGTTCTGTTACTTGCCTTTATTGCACTAGAGACCTCTCGCTTGCCCTTTGGTTTCCTCTCTACAAGTATAAAATGGACTGGAAAACCAGGAAGGACTCTATAAACAAATGTGGTTTAAAAGTGAATGCAACTTTTGTCGTTTCAGAACCATCAATGGCCTGATCTACAATGCTCTCAAATTGTTCATGGAAATCAACCAGAAGCGTTTTGATGATTGCATGCAGAAGTACAAGGATGAAAGAGAGCAGTAAGTTGAATGAAGTATTATCACTCTCACTCACACCTAGCATACGAAATGAATGCAGTTATTGCATTCACAACACTGAACATCGCAGCCATACGCATGTAACTAGAACAGTATCACACGCAGTCCATTTGCAATCTTTCAAGAATTTCTGTGAATTACGACATGTGTTTCTATTTCAGCTTTGATGAAAAAAAAGAAGATGAAGAAAGGAATGGAATCTGTGTAGAAAGAGGGTAAAAGAATAAACATGGACAAACTGTTTTTATTGGATATCGTAGTTTCCCATGAAACACAGACTGTAGAGCTCATTACTTGAGGTTGTTAGGCAGTTTATAAAGCAATCTCATCCAAGTTAAGTGAAAGAGCACTGTCATATGAACAAAAATAATTAAGCAATGCCTTGTTAGCTTTTATTTTTCTTTATGTCATGTATCTCTTAGTTTTGTATCACATATTTCAGTGGTAATTGAGGAGTTCTGGTCATTTTGTTCTTGTTTTCATACAATATCCAGAACAGGTTCAGAGGTACACAATACTATAGTTGAACCCTCACAGAACAGTTTGTGGATTTGTCCAAATGTTTGACTTCATCAGGCTTCGTGCCATTTATGTATGGTGTGAAAAATTAGAGATGAGAGGAATTTCTTGTGTTTGTGGTGCAAATGATTCTCAGACTACATGGGATACTGTATACGCTGTTATTTTTGCGTACAGATATTTTCGCGAATGAGGAGGTCACGGACATTTTCGCAAGATGTTGTTTTCGCCAATTGACACGGAGGCATACATAAGTGCACTGCTACATTCGCATATGGTGACATTTTCGTGTGTTGTTAAATTCGCGGTCCAACTGTGATTCGTGAAATTCGCGAAAATCAAACCCTCACGAAAATAACAGTTTATACAGTACTAGTAGTTTGGACAGCTAAAATAGAGCCTACATTTTAGCTACTTGATTTTTATATTGCTGATTTGGAGACATCAGTAATATCAATATGTGTCTAAAAGTACTAATGTTGTATTACTTTATTTATTCTGACAGATATTTTAATATCAAGGGCTTTGTGTGTGATACAGTATAAAAACACATTTTTTTTTTTAAACATGTTATTTTGTACTCTGAAACAATCTTTTCTGTAACAAGGCTAGGCATAAAGACCCAGGGAAGTGTCACAATAATCTTTCATCTCGACAGTATTCAAAGTCTGTGTGACACATTTCTATGTTCTTCGTTCATTTTACTCCATGTATTTTTATCTATCTGTCATCCAATCATTCTGTATGTGTGAATGTGCATCTTGTTTTCTGCTCACACCTTACAGGGAAAAACAGAAGCTGAAGAAAATGGATGACATGTGGGATCAGCTTGAGAGTGCAGCCAAGAAAAACCCTCTGGTAAGACCTCTTCCATTCAGCTCATCCTCCTTCTCTGGCCTCTACACACAGGATATAATTTATGCTGGTCTGACTTGGCAGCACAATCTGCCCTTACTGCGGTATCCCACATGTTAAAGTGTATGGTGAATACAAACCAAGGATCAATTTATGTATGACATTACTGCGATGTCCTGCTGCAATATCTATCATGCATTCATCATACGCACACATGTGTGGGACACCGCAGTCAGATAGGTGAACAGAAAAAATATGAAAATATTGATAAATGATATGTTTGCCCCCCCCCCCCCCACCCCACCCCATAGTTCTAGAGATGTGGATTTTTTTTTTTTTATAGAAACTGTCCAAATATTTCTCCTAAAGTGTGCACCAAATTGCTCAATTTCAAATCTGAAAATGCAAAATCTTCCTTGCATCATCTACAGTAGGTCCCCTTCCATACACATAGTACACTTTGGTGATTGACAAATTTTAAAAGTGTGCATCAGATCTGTCTCTTCAGTTCCAATAAATTCAAAAGTTACTTTATCCTTTTTTTAATTTACTCTTCCCCTGCTCGATTTCTTTTTCTGTAGATTTAGACTCTCCACACTTTTGGGACTGACTATTTTCCAAGTATTCTACAAAAGTGTGCATCAGATCATTCCATTTCAGTTTTCAAAATATAAAAGATCTGTCATGTGGAAGTGGACTACCCCTTCCACACCCCTTCCATCAACTTCCATACACTTAGTACACTGTGATGTCGCATGCCATGCAGAACAAGAGCTGAGATACAGTGTTATCATTTTTCACATATCTGTAAATGTTTATTTTTCTTACGTTTTTGATAGGAAAAAAAATCTAACAATTTTACCCCAAGTGTGCACCATATCAATGAATTTCAGGTCTGAAAATGCAAAATCTGCCTCGTGTAGAGGGGGGCTATCGCCCTCCCACACCCTCCCTCCCACACCCTCCCCCTGCTCCACAGATCGTCCACTTCCAGGTCTTGCCCCCAATCATGAAAACAGATTGACGCCCCCTGCACTCAAAGCATTCACAGCCACCCTGTTGAGCCCTGGTATAGTTGCTTAAGCACACATAGGAAAGTGCATGTTAAACACCCTAAGACAGACAATACCTGGCTAAATGTTATTTCTAGAGATTTTTTTACTCAGCTGGATTCTTCTTACATTTGTAAGATTTATAATATGGGTCAACATCTTAATTCAGCCTTAGTCTTAAACCAGTTGAGAGTGTCTTGTAATGAGTTGGTGATAATGAATAATGACACTATGACAGCCATACAAATATTCATATTTATATTTTCCAGGAGAGTAATTTACATTTGTAAATATGTTCAAAATAAAGGCAATCTTTTCCACAGCTTAGTGAGAATGACAGGGATAAGTGCTTTGGTATTATTAAACATTTACTGTATAAGGTTCTATTCAACATGGAGTTTTAGAAGGTATATATTCATTGGAAGTGTGGTTCAGTAGCTTTAGTTAAACCCTGATGTAGCTTTAGCCACACTTGGTTGTTTGTACTTTAGAATAGCAAGGATATGTGTTACTGGTCACAGCTATAGACACAGTGTGTGCACATCTCTTCTCAGCATGCAAATTGTGTATGATGTGGTTTGTACGTCTCTATGTTGGATGCTGGATGTATACAGACAACATTATTCAAGGGATTAGAGAAGGTAATTCTCCGCCACTCATTTTGACATTTAAATCAGTATTGTATGAATGTATCAAAACAGTAAAAAAAGGAGTAAGTTGTGGATGGGAACAAGAGGAGCCAAAATTCTTGTAAGGATTATCTCTCATTTCTACTCAGACATACAGGGGGACATCATTAAATACACATAACCATAAATACCCACATAAAAAAAAAGAAAAGAAAGAAAAGCCATATAGTCAATAACCCAAGTACTATCTGTAGTACATATGGCCTACAAAATGTACATTGATAGTTATGACCATGAAATTTCCAACATCTGTCAGTGTCTATCGTTAATTTACAGAAATTTTGGAATCCTCTCTGAAGAAGAATATTTCGTATTCTACTCTTCAGTTCGCATTAATAAAACTTTGGGGGGAAAAAAGAAAAGAATAATGTTTTAAAAGGGCTGCGCTCTTGTTTACTAGTTCACCCAGGTGAGTGTACAGGGCAGCAAAAGTTCAGCTGGAAGTAACAGCCCTGAGTTGGAGATGGATACTGAGGCGGAGCTCAAAGACCACATCAAAAATGAGGTCAGTGCATTTCTTGGCACACTCCTCTATTACAAACTTATTTTTTGGGGTGTGAGAAGTCTTTGCAGTGCACTCAGCTTCTTCAGCTATTCATTACAGACATACGCTCTTATTTGATTGGAATCAAAAGAGACTTGAATTGGACTGCTTTATCTAGAACTTTCCCTGGTCCTTTGTCTTTGTGAACAGAGCCCACAGTCTGTTCTTGCAAGAATAACTCAGATTCATTCCGAAGTCCAGTAGTAGGACATGCTGTTTGTGTAAGGAATAGAAACCAATTTTGGGAGCCTTTCCAAATAAGGGTTATAGGCTCTTCTCAGTACACATTATGCCAATTAGTGAGCTTTTCTGTGAAAGGGCTTTCTAAATAGTTTCACCGTCAAATAGGAGCTGTACATTCCCATAGGTGGGAATAAATGCTGGTGTGTATATATTCCAGTAGTAGTGCTGTGAACCCTGGCTTGTGCTGGTGTGTTATAAGGCAGGCTGCCTTTCACGGGGTCTTGACCACATATATTAACCCATACTTGTTTTAGTTGGTTGTATTACATTTGGTGTGAAGCATTCATGGTGCTTGTCTCTTCTTTGGTGGCACTAGATTTGTTTTATTCACTTAAGTTTATCACAACTTTTGTTCATTCTAACTCATGCTAACATGGTCTTACAGAATATTCATGTAATCCCGGACAATGGCTTGAAGCACAAGATAATTTGCAAGGATTTGAAAAAGTCGCTTAGCTGACCGTGTAATAAGTTACTGTGACTGACATAAGTTGCACAGAGTGGAAGTGTTTGTCATGCTGTAATGTAAATCTTAATTGTATGAATTTGGACTCCCGTTTTCTTCCATGACTGGCCATGTAGCACATATAAAATCTAAGTTAACATTTATGGTCAGATATGAGCTTTTGTCAATCAATAAGAGCAGAGTCATAAGAGCAAGTTGTCAAATAGTAGCAAGAGATACAACTGAATGCAAGAATTCATTAAATTGGAAAAGATAAGAGCTGTTTTTCATTGATTTTCAATTCTTCAATTGATTTTCTTCCTATCAATGCTTGTGACACTTACTTGTAGCTGTTTATCAGATTCCTTGCTTTCTAATACTCTTTGAATGCATTGCAAGGTTAGTTCTGATCATTCCTGGTAGGGGCTATAGGTGCTCAAGGGGGAGATTTTTCTAAAATAAGGAATGAAATTACTTGAGAACTAAATGACCTGTGTGCTCTTGAGCTCAGTCTTGCCCTAGTGGCTGCTAGATGAACACTATGTGATTAGTGTCTCTCCATCACCATGTTTTTGTGCTATCTGCAGAACCCAATGATGTTCATCATGTGGTATATTGGATTCAGTAGATAGTTGGGAAAAATTTAGTTTAAGATAACATGTAGCTTGTCAGTGAACTGTGCATGAAAGGAATCTTTGTCCTCACTAACCCAGCAGAGTTGCTTGGTAAAAGCAAACACAAACATCAAACACATGTACACACACACACACACACACACACACACACACACACACACACACACACACACTCAACAGAAGCAGCAAGTCAGAATTGTTGCCAATGTCATGTGATGTGGCTGTCAGCACCTTGTCTTCACTTTCCTTTCATTTGAAATACCTAAAAACTTACTTTGCTTTGCAGTGCTTTACAGGTCTATGATGTTTATGTTTGTCACACCTTGTATTCACTGCGATGCTTTCCATACTGTAGTACTGTAAAAGCTGTTATTTTTACGGACAAATAATTTGGGAATAAGAAGGTAAAAGACATGAATTTTCAGTAGACATTGTTTTATGGTTTGACACCGAGGCTATCATAAGTGCAACAACGGCTGCCCGTTCACTCCACAAATATATGTAGTCAATTTGTGTTTAGAATTTGCAGCCAAGCAGTGATTTGCAGAATTGGAAAAGATTGAACCTTCACAAAATAGCAGCTTTGACAGTAAATAATGTTCCTTCATATCATGCCTGCTGTGTTTTTTGCTGTGTTTAGGGTAGGGGCATCATGGGGATTAAATTACTTTTATGGAAGTAAAGTTAGCTAGTGAATGCAATGCTGATGAGTCCACATAACTGAAGTGCTGGTGTCTGCCAAGTTAGTTGATGAATTGCTTTTGCTCTTACATCTTGTGTTCTGTGTGGTTAATCATTAACTCTTCAGAGGCATGTAGACAGTGTATCAAAATTTTCTTGATAAAGTGTTTCCTTCATTTTAATTGCACTGTATGAAAAGCTAATGTGTACATTTTCTTGATTTATGTATGAAATTGTTGAAAGGTATGAAATGATTAATGTTTTTATGCTGGTAGGCCTGCTTAAGCTCCTAATACACCATAAAGATATGGAAAGCTGCTTTGCAAATAAGTCAGTAAAGACTGTGATTAACTTTTGGGTTGCATATTGTCTTGGAAAGGTAATGCCAACTATATCTGTTATTAGCACATAGATAACAAAAACATTGCATTGTGGTAAGATTATCATGTACAAGTGTCCAGGCACTGCATTCATAGCACACGTTTTCTTCTCTTTATGTGAACCAGGCGGCTGAGGGTGTACGGAGGGATCCCAAGCCACTTCTGAGAAGGAAATCAGAGCTTCCACGAGACGCCTTCACAATCAAAGCTATTGGCTCACACAAACGCCATGAGGAATTCCTGGTTTCATCACCTGAGACTAATAGTTGAGCCCTGCTGCACCCCTTCCCTACTATCTGGCACTCTGCCTGCCTGTCTATGCCCTCCACTCTTCTCCCATTTTACTGCAGAGGCTCTCTTAAACTCCCTCTTTCCGTATCAATCATACAGTCATGTTATGCCCTCTTTGTAGCCTCTAGTAGTCTCTGTCCAGTCTTTTTTTTTTGTCTAAGTGTGACAGAATTCCTGACGTTTTCTGCCTCATTAATACTTCTGTTTACCCTGTCTGATATTGAACAGTTTCCATGACAACTGCCAATATGAATTTTGTTATCCTGGCAGCATCATGTTCATCAATTTGCTGTCATGCTCCTTTCTGAATGACCTTTTTCAGTCCTACATTGTTCTCTTAGTTTCAGCAAAAGTGTGTCATTTTTGGAATGAAGTTAGCATCCAAACCACAAGTAAGCCCTGTCCCATCCCTAGCCTGAGATGTATGTTTTCCATAGACAAATATCCATGATCAGTGGTTACCATGTTTTGAATAGCTGTGTTTGTAAATAGATAAGCAAGTGAAAGATGCTATCAGCTGGATGAAGATTGTGATGCTATGCTAGGACATCAATGATGTGTGATATTCAAGTGATCATGATGGTGGACAACTGTTTATCATTGAAATCTACATGTAAAATCATATTTTTGTAGTGCTGAGTTGATGTGGAATTGATGAATTGTCAGTTCTTAAAAAACATACTGTAATGCAGTGTAGTATATGATTGTACCATGAAAATACACACTTCTTGCCCTCTAGTATGCAAGCTAGTGAATCCATACATCCTACAGCCCTTTTTCTTTCTTTCATCATGTTGCCTTGCATGATAAATTCTAGTTCTAGTATATGAAAAGCCAACATCACAAGGATCCCAGACTGATAAGATGGATAAATGTGAATGCAGAATACTTTGAGCACAATTGCCTTCTGACTGTTGTAGTGCTTTATTCATCTACCTGGACTTTGGTGATTCATGTGTGCACATATTTCCCAAAGATATGAATTGTTGCAACTTTGATTCTTTATTCTTGATTAACATGCATCCAGATTACATTATGTAAAGGCCGTGAAGAAATGGCCCCAAGGAGTTATTTTTTGTATTGTAGGATCTATATCTATCTATATGGGTTTCAGATGTGATATTTGATGTACTGGGCTATATTTATGTATGTATGTATGCATTTGTATGTTACACAGAAGAGATACATATAAATGTTTTATGACAGTTGTCTGTTACTCCTTGACAGGTTATTAGTTGTTGAGTAGTACATAGATAACGCAAGATGACATTGCATCATACAACCACTAGTACATGTGTACAGTTGAATGTTTTCCAAAAGAAGGCAGGAAGATTTATCATCTACATGTTTGTGTTTCAAAGTGCCTACTTCCCCAGACCGTCTTGCTTTACTCTCCAAGGCTAGGCTATGGTTTCAATCAGATCTCTGTGTTTAGGGACATACACAAATTGCTCTGTGTCTATTATCTTTATGTAGGAGAGCTTCTTTTTCTTTTTAATTTGTTTTTTGTCTCTTCCAACTTTCCATGCTACCAAGAATATTGTCTCACCTAAAATAGCACATTTAGTTTGCAGGTCTTGGAATCCTGATGGCAACGTTCCAAGCCTACCCACTCACTGCCTTCTGGTAGCTACATACTGGCTGATGTAGGGAGATATGTGTAGGTCAGTAAACTACATTGTTTGCCACTTGTCTCCTTTAGTTTGCCAACAGGAAGGAGTGTTTCTCATGCTGTCATCACTTGTGAACTTTGTTCTTACTACACAGTCTTCTAATTGCCAACACTAGGTGTTTTTAAATCATGTTTACTCATTGATGGTATGGACAATTTTTGTGTGACCTCTTCTGTGTTTATTTTTTTAAGTGTACAGCAGGTTTGAACTGTGGAGAAGTCGTGGAGTGCTTGGACATTTTTGTGCACATTCATCATATTGACTTTTAGATCATGTGTTATTGTGTCATGAAGGAAAATTTTTGTTTTTCCAACCCTTAAGAAAAAGTTAAGATATGAGCATGAAATCACTGGATGTTTATCCTTGTTATTGTCTATGCTCCAATCTCTATTGTGTGTTTTTGAGGCAATGTGTTTTGTGTTATATGTATTTCTTTTATGCTATGCACTATTCAGGGATGTGATAGAGCCAGATAGAGACAAAGCAGGCATTTAATTTTGCTAACTTTTGGGAAGCAAACTGGAAAAAGCTACCTAATTAAGGAAAGAGTTTGAATTAAGGACTTTTGACAGAATGTGTTTAGATTCCACACAGAAGTATGTCTATGCTATGATTATCAAAGAGGGGGAAAGATATATGGTGATTAGCCTTTTTCTTGATTAAGTAGTTAGCACAATGGCTTTAAACAAGAACCTACAGAGGCAACCTGTGTTGTATTGCAGCTTGTCACAATTCTATCATTCAAGACTTCTTTGAGATAAGTAGTACCCTGCTTGACAAGGGAAGATGGGCACTGTCATCTGTGTGTAATGCTTGAATGTACTGAATTGTGTAATTCAGAGAAGTAAAGCATATTTATTACAGTCTCAAATAAGAGCGTGAAAATGGGCAAGTTTATCAGTTATATTAAAGTTTTCTTTATGTGGGCAGTACCACAATCTAACTATGTACAGCTTTAATCAGTTTGACAGTAGATGAGTAGGCAATGTATCAATAGGCAGGGCTCCACATTATCAGTGGCCTAGGGCCACTCAAAAATGGTGCCGGGCCACCAAATTCCAAAAAGGCTATCTTTTGGTGGCCTGATCTAAGATTCCAAATGGATTGATCTAATTCATTTCCATTTATTTTGGGGCACTTCCTTACTTTTTCGGGCCACCAAAATTTCAGATTTTAGTGGCCTGAATGGGTCACCAGAGAAAAAGAATGTCGAGCCCTGCTATAGGTGCATTTTTTTCCTAATGATATGAGTTTGCAGATATGTATAATTCTATTTACAGAATGACCTATGTGGATTGAGAAGGCAGTGAGAATACACCCAAATTTGTCAGAGATATTTTAGTAAACATTTTACTTCCTGAAATGTCCAGTAATCTCTCTGATGTACCTGGAAGTTTTGTTCTTGTAAATCAAAAGACAACTTTCTAAATACTGGTATTCTAGATTCCTACACAAGCTGCTTCTGTTTCTGATATGTAAGTGGCACCACTGTATTGTGCCTATCAGAAATGAACTGTATTTTGGGTGATGTAATCAGAATGACAATGTTTGTTCCACATGGAAAGGCCATTATGTGGGATATCAGTGGAGTTGCCATGACTAAAGCCTGCTCTGCACCATACAAGTTTTCTAGTGTGTCAATCGGCATAATTGGCAGTTGCAGTATCTGTTCCTCTAGCTGAATGTGTTGATGTAAGTTTTGAAATTTAAAAAAATGTATTTAAATGTGCATTTTGTCCAATAGCCGTAAATCAACACCTTATGTGGTTGTTACAATCGTGCTTTAAAATCGTTGAAGGAGATATTTAAATAATCTTAAATCTCACTAGGGAGGAGCAATCTGTAGATAATTAACTTTTGTGTTCTACTTTGGCATGGTCCTGAAAGCTTTATTCTTGCAAAATTTGTAAAGAATGTTTATAGTAGCAATTGTGTCATATAGGAGGTACAATAATATTCAACATTTCTTTATGATGCATTATGCCAGTAATTTATCTAACACATTTTGAATAAACCATGTACCGTTAGTAATAAATGACCATCTAGCCGGTGAATAAATAGAGAAATGACTGTCCAAGAAATTAATAGAAAGAGTGTAATATCTTCTTCCACTTTCTACTCACATCCCTAAAACAACAACAACAAACAAAAGCAATAGCCACTGACATTGTAAAAAGACATTTGGCACTGCATTGCATAGCAAAGATAAGTATTGTAATGCTTATTATCACTCCTGATGTTTGCGAAAGGAGGATGAGGTAATAACTCTATTTCACATTTGTGCTACTTTTCTGGAGAAAACATGGTATCAGTAATATCTTGGTTATCTGGAGTACTGTACGAGGGACATTTTATGAGTGCTGTTACCTTCCTGTAGTCAGTCTTGATTCTAAGGCTTACTCAGTGCGTGTATTATCCCACCTGGCACATTTATTTTTATGCATGGAAATTAATTTTCTGTATGTACAAGCTTGACAATGAATGTTTAATGCTAGCTACTTTTTGTTCCTTCTCTATCATTGCGCATTGCAATCTATGAAGAGAACACGGTAGATTTGCAATGAAAGGGGAGGTTGGACTTGATACTTTGGTGCGTTCTCTCCACTGACAGGGTTGAATAACTCTGTTCAATGGAAAAGACAAATTATATATATGCAAGAAAAGTTAGAAATTATATAGGCAGTATGAAACCTGACACAGATGTATATTATATGAAAGCACTGCTGTGAAGAGAGCACTGTTAATGCCATGGACAAGGGATTAATGATCATTTTTGCCGTAAAGAAAATTATGACTAATTTTAAAAAGATATAAAAATGTGCTCGTGTAATTTTGGATGCAGAGATGACATTTCTTGAGTCTGGACACAGTGTAGAAATGGTAAATATATTTTAATGACCGTACTTATGTGAAACAGGTCGGATTGTTCATTATATATTTCCAGAAAACCACGGGACTGTTGCAAGACATCTGACTATAATCTAAAGTCGTAACATGTTGACGTTCATGTTGCTCTCTATTGTTGAGTCTTGTTATGTCATGGACAGTATGACTTATTTAGTAGGCTAGTCTTATGCTCTGAAGCTGACACATTTTGGGCGTGCATTCAGACACACGAGAGATCCCTACATACATGTATCGGCCTGTAATGGCTATCTTGTTCACTGGAAGACTCTTCCACTGTGTTTCAAGGGGTTACAGCAAAACACTGCGGGCAGGCAAACCCCTTGGTCACCACGAGCATTCATCTTTAGTTGAGATAGATCATCTCTAGCTCACAGTCAGTGGTTGAATTTACTGACTAGTATTTACAATACCAGTAGATCGGTCGTGTCATTGTGTTACTTGTCAAGCCTAGTGTAAGAAAAGCCGTGCACTTTTGCTGAACTTTCCTTTTGCACTTTTGATATTTTCCTGGTAGATTCTTGATTTGCTGACATGCAAGGAGTTTTTTTTTTTTTGCTAGTGAGAAAATAATGTCACAATACATGGCGAAATCATGACTTCTAATCTCTTTAATTGCATTTTCACCAGCAGTATTTTACCATGTCAAGCTGCACCTCCCGGTTGTCAATGCAAGGTATATATGGGAGCATTGCTTTTTTTTTTTCGTTGTCAGTATGCCTAATCTTTGTACAAGCAAATATATTGTTAGTGTAAAGATAAATATTGCATTTCCCATATACTGGGCTGGATTTAAATTTGTATTCAGAATATTATGCATATGAATACATGAGCTTTGATGTGAACACACCGTTTCTGTGGTGGGAAATACTCCTTTGTTTCTCTCACTCTTTCTGAAGCACAGACTAGGTAGGAGAATAAGGCTTCCCCCATGTAAGCACTATTGTATATTGTACTGTATGATATGTAGTAGTGACAATAATGTATAAAAACAACCAAAAAAAAATAATCTAAAGATGACATTGTAAAATGTGGTTGATGATGATATACAGTTGTGCTTTGTGAATGAGAGAAAAAAAAAATGTAAACAAACTTCTTATCGTGGTATTTGTTTGTTTTGTGTGCAGTGTCCATACTGTGATGTGTGCTTGGGGCAAAAGATGATGATTCTGTGACCATTCTTTTGGCAATTATTTCTATGAGCTTTATTAAAGGACATGTTCACCTTCATTAAAGGTAGGGGATACCTTTTACAGACCTCCCAAAATGCAGCAAAACATTAAATATGAACCTCAGGGGGCTTGTTTAGGCCACTGCTGAGAAATTTGAAAGTCAACAGTTATCTACAATTTGAATAATGCACAAAACTCAACTACTCAGTAGTTCTGTGTGTCAGCCACACTTAAACCTTTTTGTTGCAGTCTTCTGTATTTTTTTTTAATCTATAAACACAAATCTAAAAGTATAAGAGCTGATGTAATAACATATAGAGTGTGTGGCAAGAATGTATATAGAAATGTTTGTAAGTTTTGATGAACTTTCTTCACAAAATATACATGATGGACACACATGCAGTGCATGGGTCTGCAAAGGTAGCCTAGTAATGTACTGGAATTTACGGTGAGCCCCGAAAAAAATTCAATTCAAAATCTAACGGTCAATAAAAATGTACTAAATGTTACCTTCCACTTTCAATACTTTATGGGAGTTTCTAAAATGATACTCTCTTCAACATACCACTGTATTTATACAACTCTTCATTTAAGGCATGCAAATGGGATTCCCTGTCTTTAACATAAGGATTAAGAGAATGCAGCAATATTAGTAGAATACATCAGTGAAAGTTTGAGGAAAATTGGACAATCGATGCAAAAACTATGAATTTTTAAAACTTTTGTGTTGGAACTGCTGGATGAGGAGACTACTAAGGCTCGTGATGTCATAGGAGTACAACGGTATAAAGAAAATTCAACATAAAATTATTTTCACTTTTTTCGCATAATAAAAGAGCACTTGACTTGCCTCTTTCTAAAGGCAATGGGAATAATACTACCCATAACATATGTCAGTAACGAGTCAAGGGAATGTGTACTTTTTTCAAAAGATGAAATTTTGTGAAATTCTCTTTATATTTTCCTTATATTGTTGTACGCATGTGACATCACACACTGCAGTAGTCTTCTCATCCAGCGGTGACTGAACAAAGAATTCAAAAATTCATAACTTTTGAACGGATTGTCCGATTTTCCTCAAACTTTCAATGATGTGTTCTACTAATATTGCTACATTCTCTCAATCCTTATTTTAATAAAGGTGAACTTGTCCTTTAAATTTAATACCCAGATACTGTGCAATGTCATTTCACATAAAAATTCTGCCCAGGCTTTACCCCTACACGAATCTGTTGAAATGAATTGAGGTTCCATGTAAAGTCCAAAAAGCAGATGAATGAAAGTTTGATCAAATCAGACAGGGATAAGGAATAAATGCGAATACCTTGAATGACTGGCAATATCCCAGTTTTTTTCCTTTTCCAAAAGGTGACTGAAAAAGAAAAAAAAAAAAGCTAATGTGGTGAAGTGAGTACCATATCAATTGCAGATTTGTATCTGAACAAAATATGATTTGTTAAAAGGATGGTATAGTTATGGTTGAGATGGGGCTTCAGGTTTCCAACTTTTTTGTTACATAATGAGAGACCTCATATGAAATATCAAAGAGCATACAATTTCAAGAAAAATTCAAAGGCTATTTGATGAAAATCTGGTTTGAAATTGCCGAGATGTCCAAACAAGATGTCATTATACACAATAGTAATAACAGGGCCACTTCATTTTACTTTGATTTTTGGATATCTTGGCCATTTCAAAACCAATTTTCATCAAATAAACTTTGAATTTCTCTTGGAACTGTCTGCTCTTTAATATTCTTGTGTTTTGTGATTATCTCAAAATGTCAAAATCTAAATACATGTACCCCATCTCAACCACAACTACTGTAAAACGAGGAATGTTCATGTGCATTTTAATTTCACAAGAGCCAAGATTTGCAAAATTAAAATGCATGTGAAAGTTCTTGTCTACACTATACAAATTGAATGTTAATGGCCCAACTCGCGAAAATTTCATAATGTGAAAAGGGCCGCCGGCTCCCAATTCGCAAAAATTTCATGCCACGAAAATATGTTTTACAGCATACCATCCCGTTACTCTACTCATTCTGTGCTTCTCATAAAACAAAGCAGATTTGATATGTACATGTAATTTACACACAATGTCATCTCATTGAGGTGCACTCTCTCATGTTTAAAAAAAAAAAAATGGGGCCAAATATGCTGTGTGTTACTTTAAAATGCCTTTCTATAAATCTTTAAATGGTCATTGTGGTCATAGGGCTGAAATGTAACTTGCAGACCTCCTTTTACTTTTGAATAAATGCAGCATCACCAATTACTGGTAGTTTTACATTTCCTGGGAAGAAAGGGAAGAAAGGGATAGGAAGAAAGGGATAGGAAATCCCACCCAAGTGAACATACATGGGACTGGATAAACTTTGTCCAGTTCCAGAACTGTCAACTTTCAGGTTAAGTCAACAAATATACATGTATGTCTCCTTAGAGTTTGAATAGCAGTATGGTGTATATGTACTCCCAGTACAACAGAGTAGAAATTCTGGTCTCAAAATATATCATCTATACATACCCTTGAATACCTTCATACACTTTACTGTCCAGGTACAACAAAATTTTGATATACCAGGTAATGGAAGAAAACTGTCAGTCCCGAGTACATGTACTTTGTGATAATGGAAGTCCCCTGTACTGGTAATTTATTAATCCTTGCACTTTACTTTTCACTCTTTACTGTTCCTAGGACAGAGACATTTTGAAAGTAAGAGGGAGAAGTTCAGCTACAGGTCTCGTAGTATCATGAGCCCACATGACAATTGTATGATCAGCTCTGTAATTCATTCCAATTAATTCTTGCATCAAGTTGGTTTTGATGCAAATGATAAAGGGAAAATCTGGACATCCAACTACCTTGCATACAAATCACTTCCTTGAGGTTAAATTCTGCTGCATTTACTGTAGTTCCAGTTTAAGAACAGAATTTGAAGATCTGTGCAAGAGAATATACAATATGTATTAAATGCCTTCTACAGCAATGGAGACATTGCAAACATAAAATCTGGTTAACATTATGTTTTTTTATTTTTTTTTTCTTTGTACACCAATCACACGAGGAACACCAGCTCAGCATAATGAACACCACAAACATCAAAAGAACCGTGATTCACCCTGAAGCCCAAAAGGCTCTGTACTCATAAAGAAGTGCCAACATACTAGATGTATCAATCAATGTAGCCTTGCCAAGCTCTCCCTAGAATGTCCTAAAGAGATGGGTCATCAGCTCCGGCACACAATGAGTCAAGTGAGAAACAAACTGTAGCAGTGAGTTTCCTTTGAAGTACTTTGTATCCAGTCCAAATATAAGTTTGTCTGATATAAAACAGTAAAATCTTATGATTTGAACGGTAAAAATTTGACTGAAATTGGATGAAAAATAAGGAAGTTATGACATTTTGAAATTTTGCTAATTTCTGCAAAACAGTTCTTGTACAGTGGATATGAATATGCAAATGAGTGAGCTAACCATGTCATACTCACAATTCTCCATTGATCGAGTTAAAAAAAAAAAAAAATGACGAAAATTCAATGTCACTGTCATTGAAGTCTGAAACATGATGTTATTCCTGGATAAGTAATTTCAGAATAGTAATCAGTTAGATATACGAGGATTTGAGCCTCGGGCATAACTGCATTAGAACGAAAAACTGGAAATGTCAAAATTTTATGTACAAACTATATGGTAAGTTGTGAGGGCATGACATGCTCACTTTTCCATTGCATAATCATATTGACTGTTCGTTTCCCCCAAAAAATAGCGAAACTTCACAATGTCATAACTTCCTTATTTTTCATTGAATTTCGATCAAAATATACCACTGAAATCATAATATTTTACTCTTTCTTATCAGACTAAATTATATGTGGACTGAATTTCCCCTTTAAAGGAGAGCTGTGAAAATGAGGGTGACCCCTATCAGAGTCTCATCTCAGCACTGGTAGATAGAAGATACAGCATACAAAACTGTACTACAGTAACCTTACCATGATGTATGCTAACATCAACATTTATTTCACTGAATGTATCAAATCTCAATGGGACACTGAAAAAAAAAAAAGTAAGTACTCATCTCCAATCAAATCAGACACATACATGTACAATTTTTTATGTCCCATACAATTCTAACCACAAACAACATTTTGACTTGTAGTAAAAGCAGAATATGCAAAACTATACGCTCTTCACTGAAGTCAATTGAGTTCCTGGTAAACCCTTTGGTTTACTGATTAAACATTGAAGTCGTGAACATAGTACAATGTATGCAGTGTCAAAGTTTGACGAGATGAGCTTGCTGATTTCGTCAGATTAATCTCGTTGAGCAGAAAATAACACACAATGGAGAATGCTCCCCTCAATCTCTGTAAACATGCTAAAGAGATTCTTAGTCAGTGGCTGGCTCTCCATTGGGGCTCATCTACGGTTCTGGAATAATCATTCATCCATACACGCGGTTCTATATGAACCACTGGTATATTTCTGAAGAAAATGAGTTCCTGTATCAGGTCATCCATCTCTGCAATCTAATTTGTTTCAATATTCATATTATGGAAAATTAAACATAAAATTGTTACTCAAACTTTGTATTTTAACAGGGAGAGCTGTAGAGCCAGTTCATAAAAAAAGGAGTTCAAATGTTGTGTTTTTAGGTGTGGTCATTGTCTCATTCTCCCAATTGTCATTATACGTGTGATCAGTGAAAATTTTAACAGAATTAGGCTAGGCCTATGTACCTCCTGAGACAGTCAGAAGGTTAACACACTGTACATAGTTTACAAGGCTAGATCAAAGGAAGTTGCCGCATATCTGAATGTAAAGCATGGATAAATTATCAATCTCACTGTGTTTCAGTGATACAGCTACCACAAGAAGTCTTGGAACTCATTCTTTTTTTAGTTCCCAACCCTCGCCACTCCTTTTGCAATTCACTGTAGAGTGTAACCAGGGTTGAAATTACTATCTCTTGTGGATGCATGCCAGATTTAGAAACTTTTATGCCAATCCCGGGGTCTCTACAGTTTGTACCAAATACCAAGGTCACACAAATACCAGTTTTTCACATGATTTGGCCATAACACACAAGAAATGGCAGTGGCAGAAGAAACATCATCATTTGTTGTTTGTTTTTTTCTTTATATCTACCTGGGCACAAAGAGACCGAGTGTTCAATATCATCAAGTCAAAAAAAAAAAAAAAAAATCACATTTCACCACAATGCAGGGGATCTGTACTGAGCAAGCTTAAGCATATCTAATTCAAAACATATCTAATATAAAACTGAGAAATTACAGGACTACATGGGTAGTTTGCACCTGTATTGGGGAAAAAATGAAAAATCTTTCTTCCTCAAACCACTTGCCACATCTTATGTCTTTTGTCAAATGAATGGTATGAGGTATTAACATTCAAGTATCCTTCAAAGAGACTTGTGCCAGTTCAATGACATCTTAGAACCAATATAGATTGTCTTACAACCCAGGCAACTGCTTTTGAAACTTGATCTACTTTGGAAAAATAATCCCTGTCGACATCCACTAGTCCTTCTCAGCTATAGCTACCAGATGGGCATCAATATCTTCCTCCGTTAGTGTCCTGTAAGACGTACAGTGAAAAATGGTGAATGATGCGAGTTACATTCAGATAAAGACCAGAGTTTGCTATAGCATGTTGTTGCATAATCTGAGAACTACAACTCACTACTTGGTAAGAGAGAAGACAAGAGTACAGACCTGTCCAATGCACAGGAAGCTTACCCGACTGCTTAATCAAGAAGCAAGAGTGTAGTACTTCCACCAAGAACCCATCTTCAGAATAAAGATGCATCATGCATCATATTCAAACATCTTTAGGTGATGTACCTGTGGTATGAATTTGGTGATCATAACTCAAAGCTCTGGAAAGTTATCGAGAGTACACCACAATACTATGTGTACCGTGCTTATCACAACAAGTTCATTGACCTTAAGACTTTCTTGGTCTTCACCAATATTCGAACTTGACTGGCCATTTTAGGTTATATACGTGTGGTGTGAGTTTGGTGGTCATAACTCAAATCCGTGGAAAGATACTGACAGTACACCACAATACTGTGAGTACAGTGCTTATAAGGGCAAGTTTATTGAACTTTTGACATTTGACCTTGTAGGACTTCACCCATATTCAAATTTCACCAGCATTTCGTCGGTTGAGAATGATAAGGGTGTTAAGTTGCCACTAAACTCATAGTGTTCGAGACAACTTAACGCCCTTCTCATTCTCAACAGACGATTTTTAGGTTATGTCCCTGTGGTGGTCATTGCTAAAAGCTGTGGAAAGTTAGAGAAAGAGTACACCAAATTGTTGATGCCGCCACCACCGATGATGAAATAAAAGTGATGTCTACGTCTCAAGACAGGAAAGGTTATAAAAAAAAAAAAAAAATTAGAAAAGGAAACTTACCTAAAGCATGGATTGTCCCTTGTGACAACTGCTACCTCAATCTCGGTTGGTTTGAAGTCCGCTGAGAGAATTGACGAAAGGCATTTGATAGCAGTCTATAGAAGGAACACACAGAAAGAAATATGGCAGATGGTCACTCATATAACCAAATTCATACACTGCATTGCCATAACAGCATCAAAATGCATTGCAATACAGATAATCATGCACAAAAGCATCACTTGATCACACAGCTCTGGAGGAAAAAATATAAATTCCAGCAACATTATAAATGTGACTACTGGTAAGTTACAGGTATATCATTTTATGTCAACCTAATATACATGTATATATATTTATTTCAATTATTATTATTCTTAGAAAAAAAAAAAATTATTATTATTCTTTCTTTAATGGTAAGACTGTGAAGGCATCTCATCGACTTGCCAGCCACTGGAGGACCATATTTGGCAGAAAATTGCCGTATGAAAGGCTACCCAAACTGATGTTCTGTTTGTTGGATGAGTCCAACATAAGGTCGGTCCAGCTAGTCACACACAAAAACAAACACAAAATTGAATGCAATAATCTCTTTTATATGTCACTTTTTCCCAGGTGTAAGGTGTCTCTCACCTCGACTGCTTGGTCATATGTGAAATCCTGCTTCTTCTTGAGCTTCTTCTCCAGGAAGCTGTTGGCTTCTGTCTGTTTGACCCCAACACTGGTAGCCTTGTAGCCACAGAAGTAGCCTGCTGGATCTGTCTTGTAAAGCTGTGGTCCCAGCTCCTCATCCCATCCAATCAGTATCATGCCTGGTATAAAATCATAAATAATCTCAAGTGGCCATAATTCAATGGACTGAAAGTGATAGATACAAGTTGTATCTATCAATTTCATTCAAGTGCAATCTGAATGGAATTATGGCCACTACAAGAGAAGCTTGAATGTAACCTCCTTCTATTTCCCTGAATGATAATGATAATGATAATGAATAACATTTATATAGCGCTTAATACTGATGTTTCTAAGCGCATCAAAGCGGGGAAAAATAATATATATAACGTAAAAACAAAATACAGCATTATGTACATATTATGATAACGACAGCAACAACAACAACAGCAAGATTAAGGTTGAATGATTGTGAACAGAATTATGATACTTCCTGGGATTTTCCTTCATGAACTAATGGTACCCAGTACATCAATGCTTCCACTCCTACAGTTAAATCTTCATGGATCGTTAATTAAGGGGAAGAAGTATTTACCCACTGAATGAGGTCAACATCATCCTTTTACAATTTCCCATCTGTATTAACTAAAATGTCACTCCAAAATAGTATTTGTTCTAGTTAGTGCACTTTCTTATCTTTTGCCATGATGGCAATTCACTTTAACATTTTTAGGTTGTGCACTACATTTAAAAATACCCATTTTGATTGAGAGTAACAGCTAAAGTAGTGTCGATACTACTAAGTACATAATATGTCAGAGTTTAAGAGAGGGTAAACATGATATGACACAAGACTGGATACAGAGGTCAAGACTTACTGCATCCCAGAGGCCTCATCTGTGCACTCTGTGTGTAGACTTGGGAGATGTCAGCCATACGTTTACACAGCATGTCAACAGGAATCTCATAGCCGTACTTATACTTCCAATTGGCTGCCTCTACTCGGGCTCGAAACACTTGTGATCTGCTGTCGGCTAGAGGGACAGTGTGGGATAATATCAGTGACAATTACTTATGAGAAACATAAAAGAGCAAATCACTTCATAAAACTACAAGAAATGTGCATACTCATTTTTACATCCTAATAATCAGTTGGATTACATAGGGTTACACTGCAGAATTTAACATTATTCTAGATGCTTCATGAACCACCCAAGTTGATATCAATCAATTTTGACTACACAGAGTAAAAAGCCCTATATGATTTTTTTTTTTCCACAACAAAATCTTACCTCAGTAGATGTTTTCAACACAAGTTTAGGAGTCACTTAGGAGTCAGATATTATAAACTTGAAATCAACGACATGCAGGGTGAATATCCCGGCCGAGATAAAGAATAATTTGGTACTGTTTACTGATTGTGTTTACCTGTCATTCCTGTCATGGCACATCCTATGTGCTCGGTGATCTTGTACATGTGAGTGATGGTGGCTGGGTCCAGCAGTTTATCCTGTAAATAATGTATGCATGCAAGTGAAATCAAGAAGAAATGTTAAAATATGAATACCAGTATGTTTATAAATGTCTTCAACAATAAATGGATCTCTTCTCACCTCACACAAACTTTTTGTACTATTGCTTGCCTAATTCCAATACATTGTTGGTCATTTGTGTGTTATACACCTCTTTCGGCTTACATACATAGGTATCCTCAGAATTGACATCACATTGTCAACTGTTGTAGCCTTACATACCTTCACACATCTTCACCAGGTTTCTTTGGCTTTTACCAAACAATCATCACAGTTTGCCTCGACATGAAAACTGTGCTCAAATCTTTAGGAAATTGGATCTACAAATATCAAAGCCTTGCATAGAAATACAAATGAGAGAAAAGAACGCCATATATCATAATTACATCATTCCTCCATAAGCCACAAGACGATTATCTAGGCATTCAAATATACACATCCATCAACGGTCATGCATGCCTCTTCCATCATACTTACTCTATATATGTACACAACCCAAAAGAGAATAAGCCAGTTCAGAGTTAGCTCATGGGCACATTGGTACGAATGACCTTTCTTTTTTCTCAGTTGGTTAGGGGCACTTCACTCGTTTTCAGAGCGACATAATGCATAAGCTTTATGTAACAATTTATGGGATTCATCAATCCCTTTCAAACAAAGAATAAACTTGCGTAGACCAGATGAGCAGAATGATCCGTCAATTCACACTTGAGAAAGCATCCATTTCATTATTTTGCATTGGATGTATTGACAATCTCTTTCTATTGATATTGCCAAATACCACTTTTGCTGACAGGTGGATGTGCTGGCAAGCGGCATTTATAAAGATTACATGAATAATCATTACATGACAGATGCTTATCCCAGTAAATTTAAAAACCAACATGCCTGTTGGTCCGAATGACCTTGTTTCTGCTCATGCACAAAGTGGAACTCCGAACTGGCTTATTACGGGTACTCACTGGAACTTTCTTCTGTGTGACAGCAACTACACAGTCAGGTCCCTTGACAGCAACAGTTGTCATACCACCCTGGTTGATAGCTTTGAATGCATATTCTGAAAAAGAAATGTAATACACAATTTGAAGGTGTTAATATCTTTTTCTTTCTTTTCTTCTTTCATTTTCATGTAGAATCCATACCTAAATTTCCCTCTTCTTCCTATCAATCTTTTCTTTGTGGTTTTCCTCTTGTCTAACTTTCTCAATTTCCTATCTAACTGTACATTCTGCCTAATTGTTCTTTGTTTCCTTCATGGATTGTTTTTCCCTCTAACTACAAGGATCTTTCCTTTCTGTCCTCTCCAAAACTTTTTTTCTTATGTATCACTCTAATGAATCCTTTTCTTCATTCCTTTTTTCCCCTTACTCTACCTATTGCTTTTCTGTTTTCAATCTATATTTTTTCCTTGCTTTCCTCTTTTCTTTAAACATATCCATCTCTCCCTTGCTTTCCTGTATACTGCAAGTTTCTCTTCTTTCTTTCCTTCCATCATCTTTGAGTGAACTCTCTATTTTGTAAACCTTGTTTCATATTTTCCAGCATTTTTTAAAATCTTTTCTTTCAATCCTCATTTCCTTTTTCCCCTTTTCCTAGCCTTTTTTTAAAGGCTTTATGTTCTTTCACCCTGGACTTATAACCACCCTTTTCACAATCTTCTTTCATGCACACACACACACACACACTCGCCCATTTTTTTGTTTTTTGTTTTATGATATATATGCACTGGTGCATGCACACACACACACACACACACACACACAAACAACACAAACAACCAATCAATCGCTGCCGCGACTCGGTACAAGCTGAGAGAAAGACTAAAAAAGTATTATCTTTTGAAAGATACCATAGACGAACTTGCTCTGATCGCTGTGAGATAGATCTACATTATGTTTATCTTAGCGCTTGCTGCAATTTAAGGGTGTGTACAGTTCTGGTCGAGGTGAGGATTTAGCTTTTAACGTTTTGCGAGATATTCAGAAACCACTCTATGAGATGTCAAATAGCATGCAGTTCTAAGGGGTATCAAAAGTTTATTCTATGAAAATCGGTTTTGAAATGGCTGAGATATCCAAAAACAAGGTGAAACAAAGAGATCCTAATAAAGTTGTGGCATGTCACCTTTTGTTATTATCAGCACTTTTTTGGATATCTCAGCCATTTGAAAACCAATTTTCATCAAATAAACATTGAATCCTTCTTAAAATTACATGCTCTTTCATATTTCTTAAGACTAAGAGGCTTTTCATTATCTCACTTAGGAATGTTCAAAACATGAATCCCCACCTCAACCAGTACTGTACAGTCCCTTTAATGAATGTCTTTTGTACACCATACTGCACTGTCTGCTCCTGTACATGTATGTGCAATGCAGTTATCGCAAAGCGAACTAGCTGCGATCAACATACATTGTAAATTTACTCCAACAAGTGTATATTAAGTGTCAAAACGGTGAAAAATTCCTTTTCTACTGCCACTGGACTTCAGTTTCATTCATATACAAATATACGAGGCTATTGGATATCTAGAATGAGTTTGTGCAAACAGGTGCGAAAGTACACAAGCGCCCCCAAGTGTCAATTTTCATGAAAAGTATAAATTTTACAATGACTTTAATACAGACATAATTCACTACACAGTGATACACCACTAGCCGGCAGTCAAATTTTGGACGGAATTATGGGCAGTTTGCTTTAATGTTAGCCATCTTCTGATTAGGGATTAGAAACCCTACATATCACATGCTACGATAAACATGTTTTACTTCAAGTTTCAAGGTTTATTATCTAATGTTGTTATGGATTGGTCCAGACAGCCAATGGGCAGCTTAAATTAATTAATATAAACTTACACGATGTCAATGGCCAATGCATGCAACAGTGTTGTTGATCCAATATTAAACTTACCGACTTGATACAGCCTTCCTTCAGGGGAAAAGACAGTAATGAAGTGGTCAAACCCTGCACTTGAACCTCGAGACATGATGGTCAGCTCAGCTCAGCTCTTTATCACTTATATTAGCCTCTTTTTGCTTTTTTTTTTCTTTTTGGCCTCTGTTGGGTAGAGCCACAACACAACTGCTATGTTAGCAAGGCCTGTAACTAACACGTTTTGTTATGTTAGGGAGTTCTGCACTACTGCCTGCACTGCAGTACAAATTTCTTGACGAAGAATTTTCTGAGATGAAGATCAAGCTCCTGACTTCAGATTCAGATTGATGTTTGTCTCTCTTGTTGGCTCAATGTTGTGATGCCTTCTAGATCTGGTCAAACATGCACTTATACGGCGCAGCGACATCGATAGCTATCTCCAGTTTTCACATCACCACACTAGCGATCGGGGCGGGCAGGCTATGCACGCATTACATACGGCCCTAACAAGAAACTTATGCACTGAAGAGAACTGTAGTGAAGCATCGACCCTGTATAGCTGTGCGGTCTGTATGTACACTACTTGAAGCGTGCAAGTCATCTCAGCTCGATCCATTAATAGTGGTGAATCTGATGCCTTAATGACTTTTTGTTTCGTTACTTGCAAATTTTAGGGAAAAAATAATTTTACATGACAAAAATTAATTAAATATATTTATATTTTTAAATAGTTTCAATATACGTTTCTTCATGAATTATAATTTAAAATGTCTCATGATATATAATAATATTGAAATTTTCATCACCGTTTCTGTAAGCTGCACCTGCAGCTGCAGAAATAGTGCAAGGCCATATGCGGCAGGCAATGAAGTAAATGTATATCAGCGAAAAATGAACACCGGCCATTTCGAACTGTGGTACAATGTACACCACCGAACTAAAACATCGCTCGTCCGTCCTGTAACCCAGGCCCAGGTTCACACCAAGACTTCGTAGATTCTTCCTTCGGCATCGAGTCAACTCTCTCGAGATCGAGCACCCTGCTGTTTCTGGCATTTTATGCACCGTGGGCCACCTGGCGCTGGGGCTAGATTGCAGATACAGCTCTACATACCGATACAGCAGGGTGCCGGTGCCCGCTGCCACCATACCAGCCGGCTCCAGCCCGGGGGTAGTTGCATGGAATGATGGATGCGCGATGATGCAGAGTGGATTGGAATGGAGTGTCTGTTAGACATGTGTTAACTTGAATCTGTGGCGAAAGAGCTAAACGTTATATAAAGTTACATAAAACCTCTAGACGTTCTAAATCAAATGCGTACATTGGCAACTTTTTTTGGTCAAATAACAATCATAACATCTAGAGAACCATCTTAAGTTATAGTGTCATACTCGTAGTGATCTGGCTAATTTACAGCTAGAAATCAACCATCGACAGTGATCGAAGTGACAAAAATATTCACAAGTCTGATTTCATTTTGAAAGTGGTAATGTACATCAGTGGCTGTGGCTAGATTCCTCGCAAGCAAGAGTAGAACCTTCTTTAATTTTTGGCTTAAAGCTATAGTATAAGCTACAACCAACGCAACAAAGGTGTGTCATCTATACTTTTTGTGTTTTTGTAAGAAGAACTCGGATTCTTTGCAGAATGGATAAGCCACAAATCATCCTCCATGCCAGTAAATCTCTGAACATCACACTGTTTGATGTGAAGTGGATTCCAAGGAGTGCTCGTTTTGTTGTCCTGGGATGTTACCCCAGACAGACTGGTGCACTTCAAATCTATGAATTGGATCAGGGAGATGTGAAATTAACCAAAGAGGTAAAGAATTCCCCTTGATTTTTTTTTTAATTGATTTGAAGGATAAAAGTCAGAAATAGATTTTTTAAGTATTGATTTTGGATGATACAAATGCTTTTAGTACGGTACATCAAATGTAGGCCTCGCCCAGTATAATACAATTAAGGCCCTACAATTAATTGGCTTGTGTAATGGTGTTTATGGTAGGCATACCGTTTGCATGCACGCAGTTATAAAACTTGACTGATGTAAACACAGATCAAATGAGCACACAAAAAAAGTGAAGAGTGGAGACAGGCACACATAATGTAGATGACAGACTGAACCATGACTGAGTACCGGTAATCAGTGCTGGCTGGTCAAGGAATATTAGAAAAAAAAAAAACTAAAGCTACTGTAAAAAGATATGTGGGGAAGGGGGGGGGGGCTATGGGTATTTCCACATTAAAAGGGTATTATTCAGGGATGTGTTTCCAATATGCATCTTTCAGAGCACTTTAGTGTGAGATACATGAAACTTTGGCCCCAAATTGCCTTAAACAAACAGTCTTGGAATTTTTGTCAAATTATTATAATTTTTTTTTTTTTTTTTTTGGGGGGGGGGGCAATGTAGGGCCTATGTTGGACAGATAATATGTACACTTTTATTATATGTAGGTCAAATGATGATATTGAAAATTTGTTGTTTTTCAACTGAATGGTTTGATATCAATTGATTCGAAAAAAGTGAAGCCCTCAGACTGTATTTCATGCCACTTCTAGACTTAGTTGTGAATGTATGACTCCACATGGACGGACCAAATTGTGATGTTTTGTAGTTTTGAAATTATCAGCCATACACATATATTTTAATTATATTTTTGTGTACAAACCAATGGTTGTTGTAGGATAACATTGCCTTTCCAATAATAAGCATGTACCTGTAGGCCTACTACTACATTTTATCACATTTCCATTTCCATAACTTTTGTATGAATTCATTTTATGTCCGAGTGTAATGATACTACTTACTGTTTTTATTCTTTCTGTTGGGCTTTTGTATACAGGTAGATTTGAACATGGTATGGAATTACAGTACAAATAAAGATAAGGTACTCGGTGTGAGGTATTATATTAAATGGGTTAGTCAAATACCGGTTAGTGATTGGCTAAACACAGTCACGTGATTGAGGCACATTCGTTATGTTCACCCATGGGCGAACATTTTTGCTATGTTCTCCCATGGGAAGACATTTTCACGTAACAAATGACAGAAGGCCTAGGACCGCGCGCGCACAGTGAATTTGGCTCTGCAGCTCTGCAACAGGCGAGCGAGCGATCGAGTGCGTTGTGCTGGTGGGTGACGTTGACGTATTTGACTAACCCATATAATATAACAGATGATGACTTTTGTTGTTGGGAACATGTACCAAACGTTCCACCCTCAGGGTTTGAAATGCTTTTTCGGGAGGCTATAAGTCCCTCGACTTCGTCTCAGGACTTATAACCTCCCTCAATAGCATTTCAAACCCTTCGGGTGGAACATTCGGTATGTTCCCTCCCCCGCCAGTCATCATCTATATTATGTCCTAAAATGTAGGCAGATGACAGCTTACCAGTCTGGGATAAAAATAGAAAGGAAATTTATTATTTGTTGACACATGACTTAATTGGCTTTTTTCTAATCTCCAGGTTGAGAAGCCTGAATCATTAAAATGTGGAACCTTTGGTGCTGCCAGCCTGAAGCAACGCCATTTTGCTACAGGGGATTTCAAAGGCAATATGACAATATGGTAAGACAAAGATGACCTAAATATCATGGGTACAAAGTCCAATTTGGTGTTCAACATCACACCCATGAAGTAGATTTTAGTAAGAAGTTTCCAAATGTGACCCTGCATCACAAAACCAACAAAAAGTAGCCAGACATGGATTTTTAATTAAGAGCAGATTCTGAATGATGTGTAACTCAATTCAAATGGACTCTCCTAACCTATCCTAAAATTGGAAAGAAAGCACACACTTCAGTGGTAAGTGTGAACTGAGAAAAGAGGCTCTGAAGTACAGGGTCTATTCAAGTGTTTAATCTTTACCAAGCCATGCTAGCTGTGCGATAAATGGAACAAAAAACAGGATGTTAACCACTGGAGCAACAACAATAAAGGGATTATCAGATTAAGCTGAAATTTAGCATGCTTCATTAACACATTAATGTAAATTATTAATGCCGACTTTCAAAGCAGTAGCATGATTCTTTCCAAAGTTATTGTAACTGTAAGTGAAGAGTATGGACAGGGTTTTTACGTAATGAAAAGAGGACTCTTATGAGAAACACCTAATCAAACTATTCTACCAAAAAGTGTTTGAGGAAAAACTGCTGGAAACACAATTTTCTGTTCATTTATGATCCCAAATATTAGTATAATGTAGAAGAAGACTTGTTCTTTCAGAAAATGTGAAAAACTCAAGATTGGCTGGGTTGACCCATTTCACCTATTTTCAGTCCTAACACAAAATCTGTGCATGTGACTTTTTGTTGGTTTTGTGATGCACGGTCACAAATTGGTCAGACTCTGCCACCACTCAGATGCCACATGTTGACATAAAATTAATTCTATAGGATGCAAAGTTTCAAACAGTGGGCTAGTGCTACAAATTGCCTGTGTGAAGTGCATAGAACACTTTGTAAGTCAACTTTATCTGAGATTTGATGGACTCTCAATAGCCATTTTGTTTTATTCATCCCAGCTTCATTCATATCATTATGTTCTACCCCCAAATGAACCCAGGACAACAAACTACCTACCAGGTATTCTTTAAGGGTCACCCATTCACAACACTTAGCCGAGCTCAGCAATCCTTCCTTTTGCTCACATACTCCAGAATGGCTAAGCCCAAATTATGTTGCAGCATAGACTGGTTAAAGAGTTAATTCATCTAAGTAATCCCCCATGAAAAACAAATGTCTATCCTGATGTTTATTTATTTCAAGTGTATAACTATCCACCATCTCAGCAAATGAACCAATGTTGACTCCAATTACTAGTATCTGAGATCTCATCTTCCTTGCAAATTCTTATTACCAATTATGTATGAAACTCCATGTAGCTAATCAATGGTTGAAATCCATGGCTAAATGTTTTTTATGTTCTGAAATGGGCTGCAGAGGAGGCAAAACAGCTCTGATACCAGTTCTCATATACAGTGAAACCCCGTTATAGCGAGTTCGCTTATAACGAGGAACCGCTTTTAACGAGGTAATCACGTCGGTTCCATTTTTCTTTGAGTGTAAACCTATGGTAAAACGGATCGGTTACAACGAGTTCGGTTATAATGAGATTCCGGTTATAACGAGGACATATGCGGTGCGTCATGATAAAGAAACACATAAGCAATTTGATCGGATACAACGAGGTTCCATTTCTTGACCTGCTGCTTTCAGACACGCGACAGACGAAACATTGAAACCGAATCCACGCTATCCTTCTGTTCTCTTTCTCGTTCTGCAGAGTCATTCTAACCACATAGCGCGCGCATGTATCACGATTTTATATGTGCATAAACACGTGAGCTTTATTGTAGCGATCCTCATGCCGTCCCTCTATCAATGATCTGAGGCGGGAAGAGGAAACAAATGTGCTAGGCTCAGTCGTCCCGCCGTTATCCCTCTTTTATCCTCCATTATCAGTGACAAATATAATGCTGAGTACCGTTCTTTGCATGTTTTCTTATAAACCATGCGATAAGACACACGGATACCGCCCGATGTTCTTCAGTCTTTGAACATAATTATTTGACTTTTTTTTTTCGAGATACGCGTACGCGGCCTACTTGATAGCTCAAACCAGTCGGTAATGTGAAAAAAGAAAAATACTCATTCAAAAATGTTTCATAGTGAAACTGGTGACAGAACATGGAGATATATGTTTTTGGAATGCATGGCCAGCTTATCATAATCCTTTCCATATTAGTTCCGACTTCCAGTTGTTTTGCTGGTTGGGAAACATTGATGTGTACACTACGTAAGAGATTACAGGAGAAATAATTAATGAAATCATCGTGATGTTCGTTATTATTTCACACTGTATTTTACAAATGAATGATTTCATTATTTCAGAGTGGTCCGTTATAATGAGGAAGAGATAGGCGTAAAAGGGATCACGAATTCAACAATGTCGTGTACCTTTCAAGAACGCATGTACAAAATGCGAAGAGATTTGGGGGAGAAAAATACAAAACGCAGCCTAATAATTAATGTAATCATCGCGATCCCGCTGGGCGCACGCAGCGTGAAATAAGTTGAGTAATGCATGTTACTCTGCTTGCACCCATGTTCAGAAAAAAAAGTAACAAACGTTTTTAATACAATGTGATTTTGTTTCTTAAAATTTTATACTGTGTTTCACAAACGATATTTTCATTCTTTTAGAATGGTTCAATACTCGAGGACGAGATAGGTCTAGAAAGGATTACAAATTCAACCCTGCCGTGCACTTTTCAGGAACGCATGCACAACACTCGCGAAGAGATTTTTAGGAAGAAAAACAAAGAACGCGTTGTCAACCCTTCTTTTTTTTTAATTCTTTTGGTATCAACTCAGAAATGGTTCCTTTTTATTCTTTCTCAATGATAATGATCCATTTACTTGTGTAATAACAACGCAAAGACTGCTCATAAGTTTGATTGATTGGTATGTGATTCCATGCTTATGTTTTTCTTTGTTTTTAGTGCCTACGGTTATAACGAGGAACCGGTTATAACGAGACAATATCGGCGGTCCCACGGACCTCGTTATAACGGGGTTTCACTGTATAAATTTTACTAGACCAGTTGTACATACTAGTTGTACATATCAGTTGTACATGACTGACTTAAAACCAGCAGTGTAAATAGCAGTTTGAGCAATCGATTGAAACCACATTGAAAATGGATCCTGTCCTTCTTTAGACATTCACACAGTGTAAAATGATTCATTTTTGTGATCTTTAATTCACAGGGATTTAGAGGACCTGCAAAGACCAGTTTACTCTGTGATTGGACACAAAGAAATCATTAACTGCATTGATGGTGTAGGTGGTCTAGGTGTTGGAGAAGGAGCACCCGAGATTGCCACAGGAAGCAGAGATGGTATGAGTAACAATAATAATAATGATGATGATGATGATGATGATGATGATGATGATAATAATAATAATGATAATAATAATAATAATAATAATGATAATAATGATAATAATAATAATGATAATGATAATAATAATAATAATGATAATGATAATAATAATAATAATAATAATAATAATAATAATAATGATAATAATAATAATAATAATAATGATAGTGATAATAATAATAATAATAATAATAATAATAATGATAATAATAATAATAATAATAATAATAATAATGATAATAATAATAATAATAACAATAATGATAATAATAATGATAATAATAATAATAATAATAATATGATAATAATAGTAATAACAGAAGGGGTATTTATAATGCCTTTTGCCAATCAGTCTAGGTGCTCAAAGGGCATGAAAAAGCTGTCACACAGCATAAAAAAGAGAAAGAAAGAAAGAAAGAAGAAATTAAGTTAGTAACTAATCATATGCTATATGAAATAAGGTGTGTATTCGTTTCTCACAATTTTTCACGCTCGGCCGGGAAAGATGAGTTTTGCAAGTTTTTAATCCCACAGATTCAAGGCATTAACTAGTGAAAAATAAGGCAAACAAACATGAGTTTTTAGTTTGAACAAAATGCATTAATTTCCACTTTTACAGTAGTACACATTTGTTAAGGAAGCTTGTTCCAGAGAGAGGATCCTGCATGAACAAAAAACCTATCGCCCCTCATGGTTTTTGTTTTTGGAACAATGAGGCCAGTGTATACAAGAATGGAGTGATCTTGCTGGAGTGTACAGATGAAACACTGGGTGGCAGGATCTCATTAAAAAGCCTAGCAGAGATAAACTTAAAAAGGCCTAAGCTGTTGTAATTTCTTTGCTATTGTTTATGTAATTAGAGCAGTGCTGGACATTAGCACTTGTCTGTTTGCCTGGGGCATGTAAAATTTTGCTGTTTGTATGTTTGGCAAGTGAAACTGTAGCAATGCTGAAACTTACTTGCCCAATCATGCAAGTAAAATTTTGATTTTGATATAAAAGTCAGAATCTCTTCAAGTCAATATATCAAATGCTATTTACCGCCATATTCTCTGTGTCTGTCTGCCATAGGCTCTGTGAAGATCTGGGACCCAAGACAGAAGGACAAGCCTGTAGCATGTATGGAGCCTGCTGAAGGGGAAAGCAAGAGAGACTGTTGGGCTGTGGCTTTTGGTCGGTCCATTTAATCAGTTGTCATTTGTTGCAGTGTGGGATTATGTTTTAGTATGTTTTAACTGTCCATGTCCATCTTACACTTTAAATATTGTATGTATCTCCTTTTTGACTGCAAAAAAAAAAAGAAGAAATCCAGACATTGTCATGTTTGTTATACCCCCGCCACACATAGTGTGAAGGGGGTATATAGGAATCACCGTGATGTTGGGCGGGCGGGCGGTCGGTCGGTCGGTCTGTTTGCAAAATCTTGCGTCGCGAACTCCTCCTACAGTTTTGAAGCAATTTAAATGAAACTTAGAGTAAATGATGATATTGAGGGATAGATGTGCAAGACATGTTTTTTGTGTTTATCGGACAGTGTGTTGCCATGGTAACCATAATTTTACCAAAACCTTGTGAATTGAATAACTTCCATAGTATTTAAGCAATCAATTTCAAAATTGGTATCAATGATGATCTATAGGTGTAGTTATGCAAGACACTCTTTGTGTTTGTACTTGACAAAGCGTTGCCATGGTAACTGCATGTTTTCTTCGAAATCTTGTGGAGTGAACAACTTCCACAGTTTTGAAGCAATTGAAATCAAATTTGGTAGGCATTATGGCCTTGAGGCATAGATGTGGAACACATAATTTTTGTGTTTGTCGGACAAAGCGTTGCCATGTTATTCATAATTTTACCAAAACCTTGTGGATTGAATAACTTCCACATCATTCAAGCAATGAAGGTCAAATTTAGTATGTATGATGATCAGGAGGTGTAGTTATGCAAGACACCAATGTGTTAATATAAGAAAAATGTGTTGCCGTGGTAACCACTCATTTTTGTATCAAATTGAACCATTTAATCTATGAAGGTGAAATTTGGTGTGTATGATGCTCTTTAAGTGTAGTTTTGCAAAATGTCCTTTGTATTTGTATCGGACAATGCGTTGCCATGGTAACTGCATGTTTGTTTGTTTTTTAATCCTGTGGAGTGAACTTCTTCCACAGTTTTGAAGCAATTGAAACCAAATTTGGTAGGCATTATGGCCCTGAGGTATAGATGTGGAACACATAAATTTTGTGTTTGTCACACAAACCGTTGCCATGGTAACCACAATTTTACTAAAACCTTGCAGATTGAATAACTTTCCATCATTCAAGCAATTAAAGTCAAATTTAGTATGTATCAAGATCTAGAAGTGTAGTTTTGCAAGACACCAATGTGTTAGTTTAAGGGAAATGTGTTGCCATGGTAACCACTCATTTTTGTATCAAAATAAACCATTCAAGCTATGAAGGTCAAATTTGGTGTGTATGATGGTCTTTAAGTGTAGTGATGCTGGGAAAAAGCATGTTTCCATTTGCTGTAAGTTTTATACTCAGTGTCAACTCTGTAATTGTACAGTAAACTAAAATTATTCTGTTTCCAATTCGACAAATGCACAAACTTGGTATTAATGTCATTGCCCTCATGACATCACATACTATAAAGCAACACTAGGGGCGGGGGTATTAATCACCTTCAGTGATAATTCTAGTTTAAAGATATGAATGATCTTGCAGTTTGATTGTACCAATCTTTATGAGAATTGATATATCATACTATGTCAGAATTATTGTTCATCCAGCAATCATATGTCTGTATTACATATACAGTTATCATAGAATTGACTTGTGAATAAAAGTCAAGGCAATAATGAATGGACAAGTAAATAAGTGATGAAAGTCTAATGCAATATAATGTTATTTAGAGTGTTGAATTGATATTCATATTTTCCTAGATCAATAGAATGTTTTCATTAAAGTTGTATATTCCTGTCTGTAGATCATGGTCATAGGTTATGAAATGAAACTCCCAAAGCTTGTCTTTCTTGTAGGACATGCACATAATGATGAAGACCGCTGTGTGGCAGCTGGCTATGACAATGGAGACATCAAGCTCTTTGATCTTCGCAACATGTCACTGAGATGGGAGACCAATATCAAGAATGGGGTTAGTTTGTCTTAGTCTTGTTTCTTTGTTTGTTTGCAGGCTGTCAGCACAAAAAGAGTGTAGTTGGATCTTTTAGAGCACCTTATTTTTTCTCTGCCTTACTGAAAATATGAAAGAATTCGATACTGTTTTTGATACTGTTCAAGTCTTGAGTTCAAGGATCAAACATTCATTAGGCTTAATGTGTTAAAATGTCTGTACAATGTATATATAATGCCGATCCATGTTCAAATATTACTGTGAAAAGGAGAAAATTAAATTGAACAGAAGGCCAGAAGTTTCATTACAATCAGGCCTAAATTAAAAAAAAAAACCAAAGAATTGTGGAATTTTGATGTTTCATGTGGTTGCAACCACATTTATGCAAATTTATAGAGATGATGCCATCGTGTCAGAATCCTCCCACTATTGTATGCACAAAGACATAACCAAAATTATGCTTTAGGATGATAATTTAGCAACTGCATCCCCAACCCCATTACATGCCATCATTGTAAATTCTATCATAATGTAGTTATTTGATGCATTTTTTTTTTCTTCAGTTTTGTATAGAAACATAAAATTTGGTTAAGATTTGAGAGCCAGTAACATCCTTTCCTCATCTGATCAAGCATGTGGAGATGTTTCCCTGTCGTGGACAAAGTGAAACTAAAACATCCCACAACAATTTGAATTCTGATTTTACTAAAACTTCCAGTATCTGTTAGTATGACTTTATTCTATATAGGGCAAGTCCAAGCTATTTGATCACACAAGACTGAAAATTCAAAATGGGTCAATCTACATAAACTTGGTATCATTTTAAAGCTAAGAAGTTAAAATACATGAATTTCAAAAAGAAAAAGTAAAAATCCTTCCGCATAACTAGCAATGAATTAATTAATCTGCATAAATTAAAATTTAGAGTAACGTGTGGGACATTCAAAAATTCTGCATTTTAAAATATATCTTTTAATTTTTACAAGTTTTTATGAAAATAAGTATGGTGACCTTAAGTCTGACTAACAAGTTATCATGACTGTGATTTTCAGTTTCTCAACTGATTAAATATGCAAATGAGGGATGGGCCAAAATTAGCATGTCCCACGCGTTACTTTTTTAGGTCATTATTTCTCATTTGCATAAAAGTTAATGATTTAATTGACCTGAAACTTTCAAAAGACCAAATTCACAATGGACCTAATCATATCCAAGAGATAAAAAGTTAGTCTGATAAATCTCATACTTGCAATTTGCAATTAGATTTAGTAACGCGTGGGACATTTTAGTAACGCGTGGGACGATTTGTGTACAAGTCAATGGAAGTGTACGAAATCTTAGTCTTCTATTGGAAATGTGTACATTATTGAGGGATTTTTTGTAATTTTCTGAATTCTGACTTGAAATTTGGTGAAAAACTCCACTTTGGATAAATAATTCACAAAAGATCATTACATGCTATTTTCAAGGTCACATTCAAAGTCAAATGTCAAAAAATAAAGGATAACACAGGCATTTCATATTTTTTATTATATCTATTGTTTTGGTGGGTCTAAATCATTTGAATTTGCAAGAATTTATTAGAAATACATCTATTTAGATAATTAGTACCCCATATTAAAGTTTCTCTGAGCATATGTGCAATTCACATCACAATATTCATAGTGACAAAAATGTCCCACGCGTTACTTGTCCCACGCGTTACTATACCTATCTTTCTATAATTGACCTTGAGAGAAAACAGTTTCATGATTTTTTCTGAAATGTTTTGTTTCAGGTACAGTAATTGTAGGAAAAGATGTTTGTAATGATTTTATAGTATACCAAGTATTTTCACAATAATTGAGATAAAAGTAAAAGAAGAAAAAAAGGACAATTTTTATGGTCCCACGCGTTACTGGAGAATAAATTTGCATAAATTGAATACTGAATGCGTGATTCTCATTATTTCTATTGTTTTGAATGAAGATACCTACTAGCTATCAAAAGCAACCCAACATATGAAGTTTCAATCTTAACAGTGCAATATAGGGCTAAATCTTCTTGTGATGTCCCACGCGTTACTGGTGCAAAATAGCTTGGACTTGCCCTATATTATCTTTTTTTCAGTATAGCTTACTCAATATCAAGCCACCAAGTTTGTGGTACCCTTTTGACTGAGAGTCCACACTATGTGATCTGCATGGTACTTATGATAGTAATCTCACTGACTGGGGACTTGCCATTTGAAATATTATGCCACAAGCTTCCATGTTAATGCTGCAGTGTTGACAGAATGCTTTTCACTCTGCGATTTTGGAACAGGTTTGTGGCCTGGAGTTTGACAGAAAAGACATCATTATGAACAAACTGGTTGCCACCACACTTGAAGGAAAGTACCATTTGTTTGACGTGAGGACACAACATCCAAAAACTGGCTTTGCTTCTCTCAGCGAAAAGGTAATTTGTCAGTCTGAGGCTGGCAAAACTTCATTTTTAAGATAACAATTCTCGGGTTGAAGTCAGTTGTGTCAAGTCACACCATTACAACAGAAAGTGATTAAGATAAGAATTTCAGTGTACATACCGGTAATCATAAAAAGAGTCCATATTGTTGTATAGCGGTGCAACAAGTGGTGAATTTTCTGGTAGAATGTAAGCATTATTATTCCAACCATGTATGCTTGGCCAACTTCATGACACCAGTTGAACCAAAGTAAGTTTGTAGTATTTGTATACATGGGCACCATGCCCTGTTTAGAGACCCCTAGGGGTCCCAGAACCCTCAAATTAGAGAATCTTTAAAATATCTTCTTCCTTAAAATCAGAAAAGACAGAGTTGAAATGCTGAAAGTGTAGTGTATGTTTGTTTGTAAGCCAATTTTCACACTTTCATCTTCTTGAAAATACATTGTCGAATTTGTCAGAAAACTTGGCAAGTGTTGTAGGGTGGTGGATAATATATTTGTACAAATACTGATAATGACAGTCTTCTATATAATCAGAAATGCTCTAAGTAAATACATATTTGTGAATATACTTTCAAATTTGTTTGTGGCAAATCCAGGGCCTGGAAGTGAATCTTGGTGCAGTTTTTACATTTCTATCATATCTTTTAAAATGCATGGTCAAATTTTCTGCAACTTGGCAGGTGTTATTGCTAGTGTCATAGAATATACAGATAAACACCATGCCCCCCGTAAGCCCTCAAAACTCCCCAGGTTTGCTCTGATCTTGAGTAACAACAGTCTGCGAGAATGCATGGAAGGTAAATTTTCAATACCCAGGTGAGTGCTATTCTCCTGGGTCTCTTGCTCTTTCTCGAAGCTGACATGTACATCAAAAGAGTCTATCTGACCAAGAAACTGGTGTGGCCAACACAATTTGTCAGGATAACAAGTTTATTTACAATGGAGGCAAACAAGAAAAAGCTAGGTTTAATTATTTGCCTTATTTATTGTAATTGCTACACAACCCTCACTACATTGTTAGCCACCTTATTTCCTTCTGTTGTTGATTTAATCAGGCACACAAGTCTACTATCTGGAATGCACGCCATCTTCCACAGAACAGGGATGTCTTCATGACCACAGGGGGTTCAGGCACAGTGAACCTGTGGAAATAGTGAGTTGTTTTATAGCTTTGTATAGCATTATACAGCATTGTCACATCAGATTCATGAAGGCTGCAACCACTAATGTAGTTACAGGAGTTGAAAAGGAAAGAATTGTTGTGTCAGCATATAAATGCCATCTTCCATGAAGTTCTATGCCTACTAGCATATCAACATGAAATGAGTAATTGTTCTCTGTTAGCTTAAGTCCCAGTACACTACAAATGTCCTTATGGAGTCAAGAGGTAATGTTTGCAATGACACAGCTATGGTTGTTGGGAGACCACTTCAGAGCTTTATTCACAGGTTGGTAGGCCCAACTCTGTGCAAACTAATGACACCTCTGCTTATTCTGATGTTAAAGTGAAAACATAGTTCTGGTAATGGTTTGAGATCCTGTCTTGCACCATTTCATATTTGCTTGCAATATATTGAAAGAGTCTACCAAGAAACTTACCTGGCTGACGCGATTTTCCGAGATGATGAGTTGTTACGGAGTATTTTGAGATCAGAAGTGTAGAATAGTAGAAGTCGGTATACCGACTTTTATTCCAGATGGATCGAGGCCAAGTCGGTCTCAGGGACAACTCAGCCCTATTTTGGACAATTTACATGCAGTTTGTGATTACCATATTCTATTGATTGCAGGTTTTACATGTTTAACTTTAAACCAGCTTTAACCGTTTGATTTTTAACTCTGAATGTATTATTGTCATGTTTTCATTTAGTTATCTAAAAATGTAAGTTATGTAATTGCACATGAAACATTGAATGGTACATATCTTTTCGTAGTCCATACATTGATTGATTGACAAGAAAATTGTGGTTGCCAGGAACAAGTACTGCTTAAATGAGGAACTGCAGAAACTTCAAAAACTGCAGATACCCCACATTCTAACAGGATCCCCAGAAAATGAAGATATATGTGTGATACACATATGTGTATTTTCTTCAAAACAAAAACTTTTTTTTTTTCACATTTGTGAGTGATTACATGCAACTGTGTAACAATAACATGGATAGTCATGTACAGCTTTTGTGTATGTACACTGCGAGAAAGGGGCATTGTTGTGTGCATGTGTGTGTACAGCATGTCTGTGCTTTTTACACATTGAATAAGCTTATGAGGAAATCCATGCACAATGCACAACACTATAGAAAGTTCTTGCATGGTTCAAGCAATTTGTCTGTGCACTCCAATTCTTAAAGAGTGTGAGAAATTGTTATCATTTGATGAAGTTTTATCCTAAAATTGTTTTCCTCTTTCCTCATTTAGTGAGTATCCAACATCACGAGTTACTAAGGACTCCAATGGTGTAGACATGGGTGTGGTTGGATCCGTCTCTCTACTCCAGAATGCCACACTCTCCACTCAGCCAATAGGAAGTTTTGACTGGAGTCCAGACAAGGCAGGACTAGCGGTCTGCTCTTCCTTTGATCAGCAGGTCCGAGTGCTCATCGTCACCAAACTCAATACATTATGATGACACCAGGGATCGGCATAGGATTATGCCAATATGACTGTTTCATGAAAATGACTTCTATCTGTATGCAATGGTGACAGACAATTCAGGGCAGTCATTGTCTTTTGAGTAGGTTTCCCTTTAATAACAGCAGCTCTAGTTGACTGCCTGGAAGCCATTTTGTTTATCTCATCTTTAACTTTGCATGTAGTGTGATAATGCAGTGATGAAAGATGTCTCATTCATATCTAGTCTAACATTTGAAAGAAAACTGTTTTTCATAGTAGAGTGTTGTGTAAACCTTGATTTACAGAGCAACAAAAGTATTGTGTGTCATTATGGAAATTTCCTGTAGAACCATCCATGTATATACACTATTACACTTTGCGTCATCCTTCTATCTGCCGTCCAACTTACAAATACATGTACATTGAGCAAGTTTGCAGAGATATTGCTAGAGAGTGAAATTACTTAGGATAGATTGTAATGTATAAATGTTAAGCCATGACAAATGAGGTGATGTTTGAATTTATTCTACTTTTAACCCGTTGAGGACAAGTCCCGAGTATACCCGGGCAGGTGTCTATGGGAAATGCATGTTGTAGCAAAATCAGTCCGTCCTCCACGGGTTAAGAAAGAAACTGACAAATTCAACATGCACAGTAGCTCATTTGAGAAGATTAGTTGATATGTTTACCACTTGGAACTTGTGTCATGGCTTCTTTTTTTTTCATTTGCCATTCTCCACAATAGTGAGAATACATGTCTGTAGTGGAAAACCAACACTATGGCACAACGGCATCATTTGATATGTCACCTTGTTGTGACTACAAACTTTTGTACTGTACCTGATAGTTTCTGCTCCGGCAATAAATTTTGAGTGAGAATCATTCCATTGATAAGTGATTTTACTACATGCGACAAACAGACATCATAATGCCAGTGATTCTAAGAACATGTTGGTCTAGCCTTTGAGACAATGTATGCACTATTCATACTCGGTTTCCTATGTTTGATATGAAGAGACACACCACACTCTAACATTTCTGCAAAAGATGCTTGCATTGCAGCTTGTATTGCCCTTCTATACAGAGCAAATCAATATGATTAAGGGTAAAACTTCCCCTTACTCTTGCTGTTGCTATTTCACTCTTTTCTTTTCTTTATCCCTCTGTTGTTCCTTATCTTGTTTGATGTTGCCTCCCTATTCATCCTTTTCCTTCAGTGGTTGCCCCTTTGGTCCTCAGGATTATCACTGACCCTCCTCTGCCTTATGTCTGTCCACCCTCCTGCTCTAATCCCCCTCCATTTACCTGTTGGGCTCCTTGCCCATGACCTCCTACCCTCTCCTTTTGTTTTCTGTGTTCTGTGTCCCTAGCCTGTCCCTGACTGTTCTTGTTGTTTGAAGTCCTTATATACAGTGTATGAATGCTTTCCATGCCTGTTTGTCATTTTGCCTCTAACAGATTCTGCTAGGATCAAAAGTTCAGGCCCCTTTTGACTCCATTTAACTGCATTGGCTCGCCACTATTGGATGAGCAGTTTTCAGCAGCTTTATGTTTTTGCCACACTAAGGGTAAAACTGACGAGATTCTATGCTACTTGTACAGTTGTACAAAGAACAAGGTGGTGTTTACTAACATAATGTATGCATACATGTATATCACATCCAACCGCATTATGTTTGATCTCACAAGCTCATGAACAGAAATTGTGAGGTAGGGATGTGGGTAGAGAAAGAGGTAGAAAGATCCAATAATGGAGTGAGGTATCAACAATAACTGAATCTTCTTTATGAAAAGTGAGTCAATATTAAAGCAATGGACATTCTGCAAGCAATTGTTTAGCTTATCAATCACTACAGGGACTTGCCTCGTGTGCGATGTCAGCTCCCCATGGAAACTGTGCAGTCACCCTCCCTCCTTACTTTACAGTAGTCTGCAATGTACCATTTGTTTGAGTGTGTGTTGATTCTTGTGTACATAAAAGGTTTTTACTTTCCTATGATAAACAAGTTTGTGTTGTCATTTGTGGTGTACATGTACTAGTTCCTGCTCAGAATGGAGTGTTGCATCACATCGTAAAATTACAAGAAATGCATTCAAACTGTGAAGTTGACCATTGTGCATAGAAGAAATGTGCAAAATAATGCTGTAATAGCACAGTATCAATTTGGTAGTGACAAAAATGTGTGATGTTGGCCAAAGGTATTAGCTGGAAGTGAATATACGGTTGTACATGTACTACAGTCTGGAACATACCCAATTGTGGTTACTACATAATTTTTTCATGATCCATTATGGATAATTTACAAATAGGGCCACAGCAGTATCCTCTGATCTGTCATGCTAGAGTGAAACGCATGGAGCTTGTTGGGAAATACAGTGGCTAGGGCACAATCAAACCGCGTGTAATATTCCACCTACTCACTACAAGTACATGTATATCACAGGAAGGGCTCATTAGGAACAAAGGTGGATACACCAACTTAAGTTTGTTTACACTTTTGATCTCAAATGTACTCCAATAAACTCATTATCTTGAGAAATTGTGTCAGCCAAACAAGTTTCTTGGTCCATATAGACCCTTTTGATGTATTGCATTAAAATTCCAATTAGGGGAAGATGAAATTTGAGCTCTTTTGAAAAGTAACCATACATTATAATGCCATCACTTTTTTTGTCATGCAATTCCAGCACAAACCCATGGACTTCATGGTAGTGTGAAAATAACACCAGCACTGGTGATCAATAATTACCTCCGCCAAGGGAGGAGGTTATGTTTTCATTACCGTTGGTTTGTTTGTTTGTCTGTGTGCAAAATAACTCAAAAAGTAGTGAACGGATTTGGATGAAACTTACAGGAAAGGTTGAGAATGACAGATGTAACAAACGATTAAATTTTAGTAGTGATCCGAAATTTTGGGGGAATTTATGAAGGATTTTTTATATTTTGACAGGTAGGGTCAATGAACTTGGGAGTTCAAGCTGCGCATTTTTGAGGTTTTCAAATGCGCACTAAAGTGCGAGCTCTAGTTTCTGCTAATGCGAGGTGCGCAGCGCAGCTGATGGTTTATGACGTAACAAAGGCTTCTATATTGGGAAATCTGGCGATTTTTCAGCATGTATACCTGTGGGTGTGGAAATCACTGATCTCTATGGAAGAGCCCAAAGAGCTTTTCCCCAGTGGTGGAGGAGAAAAATCTCTTTGGGAAGAGCAAGATCATCTGTGGAAAGTAGCTGCTTGGCGGAGGTCTGCGCTCATAGAGTGCTTTTCTGGTTATGATTGGTATAGCTTACATTATCTGACTGTTGGTGTTGGAGCTCAATGGATTTCACACAGTTGTTTGGGAGATTATATATTCGTTACTGGGGTGACAAGAGCTTATCTCAAATTTTGGTGAAATCACTTTTCTGGATTTATAGTCAGATAATCGGTGAAAGCGATGTCCTGTCCAAATCCTAGCTATCTTACCAAAAAAAAAATTAAGTCACCATGTCATGTCAAAGGAAAGACGATCCCATTTGTGATAGTGCTTTGGCTGCCATGTTCTTTCGCTCTCTTGAACATTCAACATTTCAGATACACTATACATGTACGAGGTTATGTCACCCCAAGAGCAATATATACATATACGAGTGTATGCATGTATGTATGTGTTATATACATGATACAAATGTGTATATTATAGACCGTGACGCGAGAAAAGGGCCCTTAGGGCATTAAATACCGAAAATGAGTTTTTACCTCCACATTGTAGAAGGAACTCTGACGTACAGTATTTAAATATGCAAACCTTTTTCTGAAATTCCAATCCTAAATGACCCCATTTCGACATTCAAAAAAGCGTGTTTTATCCAAAATCCTGTCACTTTTTTGATGTGTCTATGGATGTGCGCGCAGTTAGCAGGTTGATCTTTTTTTTTGCGCGTATTGCTTTGTCAAACTTCCGCGCCGTTTTCTGGTGTTTGCGCGCAGCGGCGCTAAGGGCCTTTTTCTCGCGTCACGGCCCATATATATACATATGTATATGTATATTCAGAATGGACAGAAAATTTAAACAAGACCAATGAGCAGAAAGAATGAAGCATGCATTGATTACATGCATGTAGCATGGATCTAATCAAGGAGGTTTAAGAGATGGAGTTCCAAATGACTGTACATGTAATTATTCAAACAGTTATTCAAACAGTACAACAGAATTCCACAGGTGCATTTGTGCCGTTGATTGCCAGGTCTGATGCCGCCGTCTTGCTGAGCAATCTAAAGATTCATTTTGAGCGTTGACATAATGTTGGCTATACAAGTATTTTGCTTGTTCATTCATTATTAAATGAAATGAAATCTCACTTAATGACAAAGCATAAAAAAAAAAAGTCGGTCCCGTCAAGAAATACAGTGTATGTGCAAAAGTGTAAATCAGAGCTGTATCGCATGAAAATGTTTAAAACTGTACCCTCCTGGAAAGCCAGTTTTAGCACTTTTCCACTTAATTCCGACAAATAAAACTGAAATGGAATAATCTTATAATTCTTTATTCATAAATATATCAGATAAGTGGCTGGGCATGGCCAGTTGAGTAATTTTCATTTTTATTTCATCATTTTTTTGCACCGTTTCAATTTGCGCATCTCCGTGTCTTTACCATTACTGTATAATATATCACCTATCTTTTCTAAGTTGGGATGGTGAAATGTAATTACCATCACAAAGACATACATGTATGTTCCTTAGAAAGTGGCTGGTGATTATGCAATTGTCAATAGTATTCTTATCTGCGCGGCAAATCCAGTTTGGCACATGCTTCAAATATTTTCCAGTGGCGGCATCAAACATGGGTTCAAAGGAAATGAGACAGTTGTGACTCCATTCTCTTGAACCTCCTTGATCTAATGCACAAAGTATCTCTTCCTCAGACGGCTTTTTGAACAACAACAAAATCATACTCATAATAATACTCAAACACAAACGTGCGAGCAAACAGACATCCATAGTACAGTATACACTTTATTCAGCCATGCCCTCAGAAGGAATCGAGACCTACATGAACAAACCAAGACAATAATAATTCTACATTTCAGTATTGACTGACTCCTCGTCATACCACAAGTCCAATGTATGGACTATTCTTAGAAATACACCAGGAAATTTTTGAACTGCTCTTTGCACAAAGCAGTCATTGTGGAGTAAAATGTAAGTTATATTGTGGATACCATAACCCAATTGAAAACAAAGGTAGTTCAAATCAAATCCATTACAATTTAGTTCTATGTCTAAGATATCATGGTTAAGCACAAAATATGTTCCGACATATAATGTTCATTACAGTGAAACCCCGTTATAACGAGGTCCGTGGGACCGGCGATATTACCTCGTTATAACCGGTACCTCGTTATAACCGTACGCATCAAAAACAAAGAAAAACATAAGGACGACGTTATAATATACCCATTAACGAAAGTTAAGAACATCCTTTGCGTTTTATTACACAATTATGGCTCATTATTATCGAGAGAATAAAGGGAAATTATTTTATATCTATATTATTTTTATTTCTATATTATATTATATTAAAATCTGATTGTATACAATGCGTTTATTAAATTTTTATAAACGCCAGCGCAAATAAAGTAACATAAATGCGTTGTGTACCGTAACTTGCGAGATATTTTTACGCTGGTGGTGTCATGCGGGAATGCGATAATTTCATGAATCATTTCGGCTGTAATCTTATACAATGCACGATCGTTGCGCCCAAAATGATTAAAATGCGTTGTTTTTTTTTTTCTTCCGAAAATCTCTTCGCGTTTTGAACATCCGTTCTTGAAAAATATGCGACAGGATTGAAGTTAGAAGGTTTGATCCTTTTTACGCAGATCTGTACCTCATAGACCATTCTGAAAGAAAGAAAATATTCATTGTGAAATGCGTTGTTAAAATTGTGATAATGAACAAACCCAGATTTATTCAAATTGTTAAATGCGTTTGTTTCTTCTTTTTTTTTGAACACCGATTAAGTAGCTTAACATGCGTTATTTAACTATTTTTACGCTACTGTCAACCGGCGAGATTGCGATGATTTCAGAATAACATGCGTCGTTTATCGTAACTTGCGGGGTATTTTTACGCTGTACGTGCCCAGCGGGAAGCGATGATTTCATGAATCATTTCGACTGTAATCTTATACAATGTATGTTCGTTGCCCCCGAAGGGATTGAAGATGCGTTGTTCATTTTCTTCTTCGCGTTTTGTACGTCCGTTCTTGAAAAATATGCGACAGAATTGAAGTTAGAAGGTCAAGTTGTGATCCTTTTTACACAAATCTCTTCCTCATAGACCATTCTTAAAGAAAGAGAAATCTTCATTGTGAAATACGTTGTTAAAATTGTGATGATGAACAAACCCAGATCTATTCAAATTTTTAAATGCGTTTGTTTCTTCTTCTGAACACCGGTTAAAGTAGCTTAGCATTCGTTATTCAACTATTTTTACGCAACTGTCATATCCGGCGAGATCACGATGATTTCAGAATAACATACGTGCGTCGTTTACCGTAACTTGCGAGGTGATTTTACGCTGTTGGTGTCCAGCGGGAAAGCGATGATTTCATGAATCATTTCGGCTGTTATCTCATACAATGTATTATCGTTGCGCCCGAAGAGATTAAAGATGCGTTCTTTATCGTCTTCCGAAAATCCCTTCGCGTTTTATTTTTTTCGCTACTGTCACCCGGCGAGATCGTGAAGTCATTAATTATTTCAGCTATAATCATACACTCATATTTGCTAACCAGCACCAGCGAAAGAACTGGAAGTCGTCACTACAAATGGAATGGATAAATAAATGTTGAGTTGCACACGCATTCCAAATTCCATATTGGCCACGAGTGTCGCTACATGAAAAAGTTTTTGAGCGCGTTATCATTTTTCCCTTTTTGCGCTGTGTTATGGTCTGACCTATAACATTACGCACGCGTGTGATCTCGCGAAAAAGAAAATCGAATGATTATGTTTAATAATTTAGTAGGAACATCTGATGGTATAAATGTGTCTTACTGCGTGATTTAGAGGAAAACATGGAAGGAACTGTTCTCTGCAAAACGGGAAAAAGAAATGGATAGCGAGAATTCGATTTTCAATGTTTCGTTTGTCGCGTGTTTGAAAAGCGGCAAGTCAAAAAATGGTACCTCGTTATATCCGATCAAATTTCTTATGTTTTTCTTTATCATGATGCGCCGAAAATGTCCTCGTTATAACCGGAATCTCGTTATAGCCGAACTCGTTATAACCGATTCGTTTTGCCATAGGTTTACACACAAAGGAAAACGGGACCGACGCGATCATCTCGTTATAAGCGGTTCCTCGTTATAACCGAACTCGTTATAACGGGGTTTCACTGTATTTGACCTCTGATAGCACACACAATGAATCAAGTTCATTTAAACACTCAAATACAATATTGACCTAAGTTGGGGATGGAGAACCCCAGGACAGGCCAATTATTGCATTAAAGTCCCTTACTAATCATCCAAGTTGACTTCTTTTTATAGACATCCATTAGAGCTCCTTTCACTTGGCACTGATTAGTTGGCTTTAGGATTTGTACATTCAAGTGGAAAATGAAACTTTTGTTACCATAACAGCGACTACTGTCAAACCAGAGATTTTCACAATTTTTGCGAGGCACTAAGATTTGAAAAGATAAAATGCACAAGAAAGTTTTTGTCTGGACAATGCAGTGAATACAGAACAACACTGTACACCACCATGGTCGGCAGCACACAAAAGTTTCACGCCATGAATATTTCTGGATTTACAGTACTCCCAACTATCACTGACACAACTTTGGCTTTTTCTTGTGGCAACTGAAGGCTGGCTATACATCAATTTGTCCTGTTTGTTTATAAAATCTGTATGCCCCATGAGCACCAGCCACAATCATGCCATGGGTATGGGATGTTTATATATAATGTAAGAGCTTTACAGGTTACATCACAATGTTTGGGGTACGGGAATAATGGCAGCCTGTATAATGACTTCTATGTACGGAAAGAGCGAGTAGAACAGCTGAGTTCCACTGAAATTTTCTTCCTTGACCTAATGGCCGGAAATGGCAAGTTTCCTCAAATTTTGACACCAAAATGGATCTCATCGTGTGAGGGATGGGTTCCAAAAGAGTTACCCAGTTTGGAATATATTATTCTCCTTTTACATATGCAATTAGCACAGACAAAGAAACTGGCAGAACAGTTAGTGAAACCATTACCTTACAGAGAATCTATACATTATTGGTAGTTTCCCCATTTACACCTTAGAGTTTGCAACTTTGGCCAGCAATATCTTAATATCTGGTAGAATGTGACTTTCTTTGGTTAAACCCAACAGGATATCAAATCTCCTGATTTTTATCCATGATTGGCAGAAGGTAGAACACAGAAAAGTCCCATATGATGTATATGTTTACTTTGGTCCCAACATGAGTTCTGGACGCACAATCTCATCAAACTTTTCTTCACTAAGATGTCCAAGTGTCACAGCTGCTTTCTTCAGTGTGATGCCCTCCCTGTGGGCATACTTGGCTATCTGAGCTGCTTTGTCATAGCCAATGTGTTGGTTGAGGGCAGTGACCAACATGAGGGATTCCTTTAGATATCTAGAACATGGAGCAGAAAATGGGATATGTTTCACAATATATTCACAGCAAAATGTCAGTTCAGCATTAGATTGTCTCATTTACACAGCATGGAACAGGCATAGATAATGTCAAAAGGAATGTATCACTCCATTCATACACCTTACGCGCAAAAAGCAGATTCTTGTTCTTCTCTTCCATCTGGCTTCTCTCTCCCTCTTAATACAATTAAACCTTTCTCAACAGGTAAAAATGAAGATTACATTCACTGTCAATGGGACACTCTGGGTTTATGTTGTCATATTTACTACTGTCATCTCATGATAAAGGATCAAAGTGCTGCCACCAAGACTCACTCCAGCAATCTCCTCTTTCTTAGGAGGATCTTGTCAACCCCATACCATGAGATGACCTTCACATATAATGATCTCTTGTAAGGTCTCCATGATACCTGTCACTTAACATCTCTAAACATGACAATAATGCTGGGATCAAGCTAGCATGTTCCTCTAGATTCTTCAAGAGTCAGTTTTACTGTTTACATCTCTTGGACCACTTTAAACACAAATGAATCTCACTTACTTTTTTCACAACAAAACAACATTGGTAACAAATACAACAGATGATTTGAAGCCAGCCAAGAGTGGGTTTCCTACCTGCTTATGGTGTCCCTGTTAGCCTGGATGCCATCCACACAATTCTTGGTGAAGGACGTGCAGGCATCACCAAGAAGTCTCACAGATCTCAAGACATTAGCAACCATCATGGGCTTGAAGACATTGAGTTCAAAGTGACCATTACTGCCTCCAACAGTCACTGCTGTGTGGTTCCCCATCACCTGGGCTGCTACCATGGTTATAGCTTCACACTGGGTAGGGTTCACTTTGCCTACAGGTGGAAAAAAATGGGTTAACAAACATTATCAACACATGAAGCTTTCCGGGGTACATTTGAGAGAACTATTCCATGAAATATTTGTGTATTTCGGGCTACATACACAAAACATACACACACACTCACATATTTTGTTTCCTAGTGGATAATATTTATATATTTGGAATACAGGGGTATAATAATCTGTCAATTTTCTGGTGATGTAAAAGTACTGGTTTGTATGTTTATAATGTACTCCATATCCCAATTTTGGCAGCAGTTATGGATTTTAACATATTTTAATATCTTCTTTACCAATGTATACATGTTTGGAATAACATCCCTGCACATGTACTGCATGCGCAACTGGGCATACATGCATTTTCTCTCAGTTGATGCAGACATGTGCGCACATGTTTCGGGACACGGGGACAGAAAGTTTGATACGGGTGTGTAAGTGTGTGTCTATGTTGTCTGTCTGGGTATGTGTACGTGGCATGCTTTTGCAGTGGGTGGATATGTATCGGTGTTTTGGGTGCGCAGCCGCACACTGACGCTGCGGATGTGGATAGGTGTAGGGGTATGTACATTTATGGTGTGGGCTTGTATGAGACGTGTGTGGGTGCGGGTGTGTTTGTGTGTATGTCCGTGTGGGTGTGTGCGTGTGTGTGTGTATGGGTGTGTATGGCTGTGTGTATTGTTTTTGAGTGATGGGTGGGTGGGGTTCCGAGCCATGTGTGCTTTTTGTTTTCATTAACAGAGTTTCATTAACTGAGTCTACAGTGAAACCCCGTTAAAACGAGGTCCGTGGGACCGGCGATATTACCTCGTTATAACCGGTACCTCGTTATAACCGTACGCATCAAAAACAAAGAAAAACATAAGCACGACATCGGAATATACCCATCAATGAAAGAAACTTAAGAACATCCTTTGCGTTGTTATTACACAATATGGATCATTATTATTGAGATAATAAAGGGAAATTATTTGTGAATTAGACGAAAAAGTAGGGGTTGAAATGAGATAATTCTTTATTGTAATTCTTGTTTGTTAATTTTTCCTAACACCAGCGCAAATAGAGTAAAATACAGGCGTTGTTTACCATAACTTGCGAGGTATTTTTACGCTGTTGGTGCCCAGCGGGAATGCGATGATTTCATGAATCATTTCGGATGTAATCTTGTACAATATATGATCGTTGCGCTCGGAAGGGATTAAAAATGCGATCTTTATTTTCTTCCGAAAATCTCTTCGCGTTTTGTACATCCGTTCTTGAAAAATATGCGACAGGATTGAATGTGGAAGGTTACGTTGTGTTCCTTTTTACGCAAATCTGTACCTCATAGACCATTCTGAAAGAAAGAAAAATCTTCATTTTGAAATGCAGTGTTAAAATTGTGATAATGAACAAACCCAGATCTATTCAAACTAATAAATACGTTTGTTTCTTTTTCTGATTTAGGTTAACATGCTTATTCAACTATTTTTTACGCTACTGTCACCTGGCGAGATCGCAATAATATCAGAGTAACATACATGCGTTATTTACCGTTAACTTGAGAGGTATTTTACGCTGTTGGAGCCCAGCGAGAATTCGATAATTTCATGAATCATTTCGGCTGTAATTTTATACAATGTATGATCGTTGCGTCCGACGGGATTAAAAATGCGTTCTTTATTTTCTTTCGAAAATCTCCTCGCGTTTTGTACATCCTTGAACTGTTAAATGCGTTTGTTTCTTTTTCCGAACACCGATTAAGTAGGTTAACATGCGTTATTCAACTATTTTTACGCTACTGTCACACGGCGAGATCGCGATGATTTCATTAATCATTTCGGCTTTAATCATACACACTCATATTTAGATTATCATTTGTTAAATGATAATGAACAAATCCAGATCTATTCAAATTAATAAATGCGCTTGTTTCTTTTTCGGAACACCGATTAAGTAGGTTAGCATGCGTTATTCAACTATATTTACGCTACTGTCGCCCGATGAGATCGCGATGATTTCATTAATTATTTCGGCTTTAATCATACACACTCATATTCAAATTATAGTTTGTTAAATGATAATGAACAAATCCAGATCTATTCAAATTAATAAATGCATTTGTTTCTTTTTCTGAACACCGATTAAGGAGGTTAATATGCGTTATTCAACTATTTCTACGCTACTGTCACCCGACGGGATCGCGATGATTTCATTAATTATTTCGGCTTTAATCATCCACACTCATATTTGCTAAGCAGCAAAAGAACTGGAAGTCGGAATTAAAAATGGAAAGGATATAATAATGAGTTGCACACGCATTCCAATTGTCCATTTTTGGCCACAAGTGTCGCTACATGAAAAGTTTTTGAATGCGTTATCTTTTTTATTTCTCGTTGCGGTGTGGTCTGCCCTAATATCACGCACGCGTATCGCGGAAAAGAAAATTGAATGATTATATTTAATGATTTAGTAGGAACATCGGAAGACATTCCTGTGTCTTATCGCGTGATTTAGAAGAAAACATGGAAGGAACTGTTCTCTGCAAAACGGAAAAAGACGTAGATAGCGTGATTTCGGTTTTCAGGGTTTCGTTTGTCGCGTGTTTGAAAGCGGCAATTTAGTCAAGAAATGGAACCTCATTATATCCGATCAAATTGCTGATGTTTTTCTTTATCATGATGCACCGAAATTGTCCTCGTTATAACCGAACTCGTTATAACCGATTCATTCTGCCATAGGTTTACACGCAAAGGAAAACGGGACCGACGCGATCACCTCGTTATAAGCGGTTCCTCGTTATAACCGAACTCGTTATAACGGGGTTTCACTGTACTGAGATAAATTGCTGAAACCAGAATCTCGTGGAACGAGACACATGTACATGGGCAGGCACCAAGTGCAATATTTTAATTATTAGAATACGCGTACTTGATGTACTTTGTTTAGTGTTTTGTTACTTGCCTTTCAGTTATGTATACATATATATCTATTTTCCTTTACATGTGGAATTTTGAAATGGAGACTGTTGAGAAGATTTTTATGCCTTAGTGCATGACAATAAATGATCTTGAAATCTTGAAATACAGAATAAACATCCCTCATAATGCTCCTTTTATTTTGAAAAGCACAACTGTTTGGTATACAATGCGCAATATAACCTTGAAATCACTGTATTCATATATTGAAAACATACCATAGAAACAAAGGTAATGATGTTACACTAACAATTCCATTTCAAAAACATTCTTCAGGGTTTTGTTTTTCAACAAAATTTATTTGGGGATTATACAGTAGCATTAAAAACAATCAGTTTGAGCCCAATGTTCAGCACATCTTTAAATGAAACATTTTCTCTGTGACTCTATCAAAGACTTTCTGATGACGGGCAGTCAACCCAGATGCTTGCTAAGTTATCTGCAGAACTCATAAATGAAAGAATACTAACAATCTCACTATACAAGAATCAACCATCAACCTACTCTTGTCATTTTTTTTTTTTTTGGTAAAGTGAAGAGCATTCTGCAGACTGCTGTAGGAGTATCCACACATTATTCTTTGATAGTGCCAGATCTAGATATAGCCAAGCTACTGCAATTGCATACACTCCTAAATTATGAAACAGCTTAGGACACCAACATGTTCTTAAAAAATGGCTCCATGACAGATTTTTCAATGGGGGATGTCATGAAATCAATGGCTGAAGTACCTTTCTTCAAAGAAATATAAGCATGGAAAAGACTTACCAGGCATAATACTGCTCCCTGGTTCATTTTCTGGAAGGATCAATTCCCCAAGGCCACACCTTGGACCTGACCCTAGGAATCGAATGTCATTGGCAATCTTCATCAAACTGCAGGCAAGAACATTGAGGGTGCCATGCACTTCAACCAGAGCATCGTGTGACGCCAGAGCCTCGAACTTATTTGGAGCTGTGGTAAAGGGGAGTCCTGTTTGGGTTGTATAAACAGAGAAATTAATATCAATAACTGAATAAGTAGATTCTATCATAATTTTGGCAGTATGTCCAAAGTTTTTAGTTTAACGTCACCATGACTGCATGAAAGTGTGAGCATCTTGCTTTACAAAGTGCATATCTACTCTTGAAGATATTAACCTTGGTCTATGTAACGATCACCACCTGTCATATTTTTCTTCATTTCATTCTTCCCTTTTTCTTTTTGAATGCTTCATAGGGCTATAGTCTAGTTCACTGTTTAAACAAGAGTTTATTCCAGTCCGGAAACTTCTCACCTGTGTAAGTGGCAACTGTTGACGCAACCTTCTCGGCAAAGCCTATCCTTGTATTCAGCCCTGTGCCAACAGCTGTTCCACCTGGACACAGTAAAAGAAAAAAAAAATTCTGGAAAAATCAATTTAATAATCATACAGACTCTCTGCCATACATCATTTCATCTCCTTGTAACAATGACAAAATTATGTGCACAGTGCACTGACCTTGTACTGCAGTCATTACACTTTTGATCAAATAGAAGGTATAAAATTAATGCAACACCATAACCTTATCCATAATCAGATAAGCTGCGGTATTGTGATATCTGAAGTGGTTTGATATTTCCAGCATGCTTCATTCATCATTCCCATAGAAAAAACAATCATCATTGTATGAAGGGCCATTAACTAAATCTTTTAAACGCAGAAAAGTTAATGACGACAAGTTATAAACTTAGTGATAACACTGAAACATGTTTTCAGTTTGATTGTTACCATTATCACAGTGAACAACAGGTATGGTACTTAAAAATCCATTTTGAACCCTATGCAAACTATGCAGATAAACAATCACTGATATGCATCATTGTCTCTGTTAAAAATTGATGAGTCAAGACTTTTTCTTACTCATACACAACATATGAGAATTATAGTCTAAGTATAATTTGGGTGCACACACACAAAAAAATGGTTGTAAAAGGACTTCTCATTTATACCCGTAATTATGTCAATTAATAATTCATGTACATAGAATACATGGAAGATATGGAATAAAAAAAGCTCTGTAACAAAATGACAGTATTCTAAGAGCATGTCTCTGCTTAGTTAAAGGGAAGATAAACCCCAAGAGCAATGTGGATTGAGTGAAAGCAGCAACATTAGTAGAATACATCAGTGAAAGTTTGAAGAAAATCGGACAATCGATGCAAAAGTTATGAATTTTTAAAGTTTTGGTGTTGGAACCGCTGGACGAGGAGACTACTAGAGGTTATGACGTATGAGTGGACAACGATACCAAGAAAATATAAAGAAAATTCTACAAAAATCCATTTTTCATGAAAATTACAAATTCCATCAACTTGATATTGACATATGTTAGGGGTAGCAATTATTCCCCCTGCTTTCTGAAAGAGGTTGGTCCATTGCTCTTTCATAATTCTAGAAAAGTGAATTTTTGTTGAATTTCCTTTATATTTTCTTTGAATTGTTGTCCACTCATACGTCATATCCTCTAGTAGTCTCCTCATCCAGCGGTTTCAACACCAAAACTTTAAAAATTCCTAACTTTTGCATCGATTGTCCGATTTTCCTCAAACTTTCACTGATGTGTTCTACTAATGTTGCTGCTTTCACTCAATCCACATTGCTTTTTGGGTTTACCTTCCCTTTAAGGCTATACAATGATACTCGCCTTAATGACTGGTGCTAGCACAAAAAAGAACCTCTAACTAACCTAAAATCATCTTCATAGACATTTGGATTTAGTGAATGCAGCAATATCAGAACACATCAGTGAGAGTTTGAGGAAAATCAGACAATCCTTTCAAAAGTTATGAATCTTTGAAGTTTCTGCTCAGTCACTGCTGGATGAGAAAACTAATACAGCTTGTGATGTCACATGTATATAACGATATAAAGAATATAAACCAAATTTAACACATTTTCACTTTTCTCGCATAATAAAAGAACACTTGACTTGCCTCTTTGAAGTAACTACAATTTCAATCAAACTATGCAGAGCAAAATCTTTGATGGGCAGAGCAAGTGCATGATTATTACATTAATTGTGCACACAAGACACTTGAAAGGAAATATAAAGGTGAAATGACTATAAATAAAAAGTACACACACAAAAGTGAAGTAGAGAAGTTCTGCATTTCCTTTCCTGGTATTTTAATCTAGTATTTAGCAATTCTGGAAAATGAAACAAAACAAAACGAAAACTTTGAACTTAATTTTCTTTTATAGCTGTACTTTCAACTTAACAAGATATTTAGTGCACTTTGGCATAGCAGAAGAAGCTGCAACTTAATTTTCTTTTATAGCTGTACTTTCAACTTAACAAGATATTTAGTGCACTTTGGCATAGCAGAAGAAGCTGCAGCACAGAGAACTTATTGGTTCTCTGTTTTGTTTATAAAAGACAAATCTATTTATGCAGGGATGGTAATACAGGTGGAATCAAGAAGTGAAAAATTGTACCTACCAGCTGCTAACTCATAGAGGCGTGGGAGGGAGGAAGTCACCCGCTGAATGCCATTTTCTACTTGTGTTCTGTAGCCACTGAATTCTTGACCAAGGGTCATTGGAGTCGCATCCTGGTGGAGCAGTCACAAGAACAAAGATTTTGGGTAAGAAGAGAGACATATGGTTAAAACTTTGTCTTGGCCAAATAACTAGACAATTGTTTGTATTGCCAACTACACTTCATTCAATTAATAGTTACATAATCATACTTCAACTTTGTATTATAAAGCACTGCAGAGAATGATAAGTCAGTATTCTGCTTAACCCGCCGAGGACGGACTGATTTTGCTACAACACGCATTTCAAATAGTCACATGCCCGAGTATACTCGGGACTCGTCCTCAACGGGTTAAGATCTGCCAGCAATAGTTTTTGTTTTGTTACATCTTCATAGACACCTAATACCAGAAATCATATAACTTCGCCATGAGATATGGCAAGGAAAATTAAAAATAGTGATTTATACACATGTACTGTAAAAGTGGAAATTTTTGCACACAGGAATATTTATGCACGCCACATGTTCCAGTATATAGCTAGTGTCCTGATTCCGTTGAATTAAATACACATAAAATTCATCTTACCCGGCCAAGCACAAAAAATTTATCGCGCGAAAATATCCACTTTTACAGTACTGGTAATGTCTTTGTGCTTGTGTATGTGTGCACATAAGACTTTCTGTGGAAAGGCATAAGAGCATCTATGCATACTGTAAAACACGATATACTCGCGGCATGAAAATTTCGCGAATTGAAATTTTTGCACACAGGAATATTTATGCACGCCACATGTTCCAGTATATAGCTAGTGTCCTGATTCCGTTGAATTAAATACACATAAAATTCATCTTACCCGGCCAAGCACAAAAAATTTATCGCGCGAAAATATCCACTTTTACAGTACTGGTAATGTCTTTGTGCTTGTGTATGTGTGCACATAAGACTTTCTGTGGAAAGGCATAAGAGCATCTATGCATACTGTAAAACACGATATATTCGCGGCATGAAAATTTCGCGAATTGGAGCCGACGACCTTTCTCGCAGCATGAAATTTTTTCGCGAATTGCCACTGGCATCCAATGCACATTGAGTAGAAAAGAACCTTCGTGCGCATTTTAATTTCGCGAATGGTGGTGCTTGCGAAATTTGCGAAATTAAAATGCACGCGAACATTCCTCGTTTGACAGTATTTCACTAAACCCAGTGTGCTGTTTGTTTGCAGTGTAGCGTTCATGTCAGTAGAATCTGCTAGTCTCATTAGGGTATCAGTAAATCTGTGCAATAACAGTAAATGTCAAACCAAACAGAGCTCCTGGCTCACCTGAGTGTGTGTTCTACCGATTTTAATGACATCTTTGAACTCCTCTTCCTTGTTTCTGAGGGCGCTGTGTAGTAATTTGAGGCCAGGCATCAGTCTCTGCTCAATCTCAAGGGCCACAGCTATGTGCATTGCAGTTGGAAAGGTGTCATTAGAACTCTGAAACAAATGAAATCAATGAAAAACAGGTGCATATTGTGCCAAAATTTGCAAATGTTGAAAACTTCATTCTACAGAGATCTTACATTCTTGTACCGAATCAAAGAAAGTAGATCTATGACTTTGTGGAAAAGATGAGAGGAATCTTTAGCAACTTCAATGTCTGCAAGTTGTCCATGTCATATGGGCATCACATACAAGCTGTTTTTTGTCATGTCTTTTGCATCGAACTCCTCATGATTAACTAAAACATTTTTTCTTGATTGTGTTCAAAGTTCAACGTATTCTATTCTCAAATGCCTTTCAAGAGGAAAAGCACTGCTTCTCACACAGTCCAGCAAACGTTTAGTCTTCTGCGAAAGATAATTAATCGTTCAGACTTTGGCATTAGACATATCATAGTTAAGTGGTAAATAAGGTTAATAAGGCCAGATAGAGTATCATATCAGATAACTAATGCAACATTCATGACTTCTTTATAATCTGTCTGGATCATTTCAGATTTGTACAAAACAACACTACTTTCATTCTTGGAGGAAGATTTTTCTTTCTTTCTTCTTCTTCTTCTCTTTTTGCATACTTCTCCTTTGTTAAACTTCAAACATTGTACTTCCTTTAGCATGATGCCATCTTGTTTGTTGTCAGCAATTTAATGGCTTTAGAATTTTGTCAAAATGTGTGTGTTTTGGTGTCATGAATTCAAGAGCCTAGCATCCTCCATACCTGACTCTTGTTGACGTCATCATTAGGATGTACAGGTGTCTTACTACCAAGCTGTCCTCCCATCAGCTGGATGGCACGATTACTAATCACCTCATTGACATTCATGTTAGTCTGTGTCCCAGACCCTGTCTGCCAGATCACTAGAGGAAAGTGTTCATTCAGATTGCCTGCAATAACCTGCAACATGAATTTTCTGCTGTTGTTAAGTGCAAAAAACACTCTTCCATGTGACATGAACAAGAATGAAGTGTAGCATGACAATTTTTCAAATGAAGAAAAAACTAGATATATCGCTACGGCGACTGATATGCCTCCGCCATAATGCATGGTTCTCCTAATAGGTCTATAGTACAATGTCTTGACAATGTGTGATGACAGTTTCACACAATTGGCAAAATATTAAAATGACAGGTTTGACACAAATGTGCTGAATGTTCACTTTCCTAGAACAGGGTTCAATTGGATGAATGATTAAAATGTCAGAGTGCAGGTATTTGGGGAACTGATGACTTTTGACCCTTTTATAAGTTTATGCATTGCGTAATTTTCAAGGTATTGAGAAAAAGTATAATTTCAGTATCAAAAGGGAAAATAGCATTATCTAAACCTGGCCTTTGACCTTTGACCTCACAGTTCCAAAGAGAATCACTGTTAGGTTGAACATGCATAAATATGTAAGTTTCATGATGATACCTTGAGTTACTTTTGAGATATGGAGGAAAAAGTGCAATTCAGCACATTCACTTGACCTTTGAACTTTGACCTTTGACCTTTTGGCAAGAAACTTCCCACAGAATATATATTGGGTAATACATGCATACATCAAGTTAAAAAAAACAAAACAAAAAAACCTTCAGGCATTGCATAAATATAAGGAAAGTAGTGATATTTTGAGGAGTTGACCTTGACCTTTGACCCCGTGACCTTTGACCCATGACCCCAACTTCCCTAGATAATCACTGCCCATCGGTACAAGCATATATACTAAGTTCCATGAATATACCTTAGAACCATTTGCGAGATATGGAGAAAAACATGAAATTTCAAATTTTTTTTTTCACAAAATAACCTGTGACCTTTGACCTTTGACCCTGTGACCCTAAAATCCACACAAAGTATTATCCCCCAAGGATATACCCTTAAACCAAGTTTGATGTAAAACCACCACACGGTTCTTGAGATATCGACAAAAACAAAACGGGACGGACGGACGGATGACCCGAAAACATAATGCCTCCGGCCACTTCGTTGCGGAGGCATAAAAATAGCTGCATGTATACCATACTTGGCAAGTGAGCTTTTTAATTCACACAGAAATACCACTCTTTCTTCCTCTCTGCTTCCTACCAACAAAATGTTCACATTTGCAAAAAGGGACACTGCAGACACTGCAAAAGTAATTGTTTCATCCAATACTTTGTTCTATGTCATGCCAGATATACCCCATTCATTTTCTCAAAAACATTTTTCCTTTTTTACAGCCAAGGGGAAAGTTTAATTTGAGACAAAAGCAAGGTACACATATCAAAGGCTACTAGCTCCCACGGTGGTTTTAAAATGTACAACATTGAGTGCCTGCATAAGAGGTATAATATCTGATATACTGAGAGTCATGATATTATACAAATGATGCACAGGATAGAGTGCGTTAGTGGATATGTAGCGCACTTGAGGGTATTTACAATTGTGAAACATGCACGAGGCGAAGCCGAGTGCATGTTGCACTACATTGTAAATACCCGAGAGTGAGCTGCATCTCCACAAACGCCACGAAATAATCCTGTGCATCATTTGTTTTATAAAATGGGTCGAAAACTAACAGCATTTTTCACGTACCTTTGTGGGTCAATACCAGTCAGCTACATGTAGCACTTGCTCAAGAGTCAAGATGTCCGAAGATGTTCGTCCCAAACATTTACGCACGTCGCACTCGGAAATCCCGCACATATAAGTACTGTACGTATAAGAGTATACGTACGCCACACATGTTATGCACACAAGAAAGGCCGGCCGGCAGCCCGAACTAGAAGTTGTTTACAGGATTGACAGCGCGTATAGTAGCGCGTAACAACTGATTGAGTGCGCACTGCTAGTGTAAACATTGTGACGTCAGGCCGTGCATGTTAGTGAGAAATTAATGTACGCACACGTGACTCATTTCAGCGCTTCCAATTGGCTACATTCTTGAACCCATTTTATAACTGGGTTTATAAAAAGGGTTTGTCATAGATGCCTGCTGAACAAATCTCAGTACCTCATCAGCTGCCTTGATGATGAAGTTAGCCTTGTCCAAGTCAAGACCAAACTCAGTATTGACTTCTGCTGCACACCTTTTCAAAATCCCAAAGGCTTTGATGATAGGAGTCTGGAAACAAATGGAAAACTTCTTGTAAGAATTTCAGCCCATCCTTGTATTCTTGAATTATGTTATTAAAGCAAAATTAATCTTACACATAAAATACAAGAGGGTATCTTCAAGTTCTATACCAAGATTATTTTTCACATGATTGACATGAGTAGTTAGCACTTACAGTATATATGAAATTAATGCATAAATTACAATAAAAATGGGAGAAAGGATATACACCCTGTTGTTTAATTCAAATCAATTTACATGCCGTGCTATTACACAAGCAACGGCTGCATAATATCACACAGTGCCTAGCAATCAGTCATTAAAACAATTCTAGCTGCTTCCAATAACAATCTATTTCAGGTACCAGTAGCCAATTTTTCTAATCGCTGGCTAACATGAACAAACCAGCCATCATGACTGACCACAGCTGATTAACACTGTACAATGTACAACTGGCACCAAATGTTGCACATTTTTGTGCTCAGTCATGTTTGCAGTTATATAAAGAAATTCAAAAGTAGGTTATTGGAGGGAAACTTGATTGCCATGAAAACAGTGCCAGTCGGGGCCAGCTCTTGGCAGGCAGCCCGAGCAGCATAAACAGACAAAAGACAGCTTTTTCAATCCTCCTCGAGGAGGACCCAAAATTTTCCCCCACAGTATAAACAGTGGAAAAATGTCTTGCTTACAGGCATCTTCTCCATGTCACCACCGATGTCAAAGTTGATAAGTGAGCGTGCTGTCATGGCTCCATAGAGCTTGTCTGCTGGAACCTCAATCTCACCAAAGGTGTCTCTCTCCACTCTGTATTGGGCCTGAGCAAAAAATATTGAACTTGTTAACAGGATGCATTCATGAAGTATTGGAAGACATATATCATTGTCTTTCACTGACTGCCATTTTGAATAATTGGGAGTTCACATGATTGGAGCTGCACTTCTTGACCTTTAAAAGTGCAGCTCTGATCGTGTGAACTCCCGATTATTCAAAATGGCTGTCAGTGAAAGACAAAGTACCGTTCCCACATGTTGCACATAATCTTCGTTTTCAGTAAGTTCGTTGTGAATTGTGTATGTCAATATCAAAGAGATTATACCTACAGATAGAGTAAGTAGTCGTCATACGCGTGCGTACAAATAGTGCGTCCAAAATTGAAGAGGGAGCGCACACTCAGCTCCTGGCACTGGATCTAAGTCTACGTTCAAGTCATATCTTCTCATATCATATCTGGAATGATATGTTATTCTTCATTACACATTTTCATTTTCAGAATCGCAATGTGGTTAATTGTTTAAATATTAGTTTCTGCGATGATACCATATCATTTGAACCATTTAGTAGAGTCCAGACCTTTTTGTTGTTCGCAAAATTAACAGTGGGAACTTGGGTGTAGACTAGACAGTAGTTGAGCACTATGACGTTTGTTTCGCGTACATTCCCACTCACGCCATAAAATCAAACAACATCAGCACCATTATGACGCTTAAACATGACCATTGTGACGTCACAATAAAACAACGCAAGGTCACTGCGCCGAATATTCAAGTCAAGCGCATTTAACAGTGTGCTGCCATCTACTGTACAGGATCCGTGCAATGGCGGCTCCCACAATGCAAAATGGCAGCTCCCTCGCGCGGCTGCCTCTCTACTGGACTACGCCCTCTTGTGGTATAATCTCTTTGGTCAATATCGATAACATAAACATATTTCTAATATATGAAGACTGTCTGTAATGAGTTTGAGGTGACCAAAATGATGTCAAGTATCAAAACTCGACATGATCGACACGTTCGCTTTGCGTTCGCTTTGTTGTTGTGCACCATCCTGGTACAGCCCTGTTGCGTTTCTACAGTGACTGGGCTGTGTATTGACCGATTCGGGTTCGTTGACGGCAGCAGACATTTTATGGCACTGGGCGCAGCCATGAGCTCAAATTGCGGTGTCTCAGCCGACCCCCCCCCCCCTGCTCTCCCCCACCCCCCGGGCAACATGTTTATCGCGCACTTGTAACAAAGGTTCGCGCACTAAGAAAGCATTCGCGCACTCAGTACGAGACGCCCATTGGCTAAAGCAACCATGCATCAGTTTTTCATTCTGCGCGCGTGCTAATGTAGGGAGAGGGGTGGGGAGTGGGAAGCGGGGGGGGGGGGGGGTCGGCTGAGACACCGCGTAATGGCGCTGCCCATGCCAAAAAAAGACATAGCGCGTCACAGAATCGGTCAATAGTTATCTTGGAGAGTAACCGCACCGGCGACCCTATAAACTGTGACCAGCCCCAAGGCTACGCAGTATAACTGTGTACAAGGAGCGCCCCGGGGTTACATCGACCCCAACATGTACCGTTTTAAAGTGCCCCGCGCCGGGGTTACTTGGAGATCGAGTAGCCTACCCAGTGGCACTTCAGGCTTGGATCCCTCATTCCCATGCTATTAGTATCTAGCTACCAGATAGCCCCACCTCACACACACACACACACACACACACTTTTGGCTCGTCGAAAATGAAAAGGTAAAAAATCAGAAAAAAATGAAAAATCACAACACCCATTATCTATAACTATGAATTTAAATTTCCAAAGATTCCGCCCTGAGACTTGACCTTGACACCCCTCCCCCCATCCACACACACACACACACACTGAAAAACTTTCCGCGGCCCAACTTGTCATCGTGAGTTGACTTCTCGTCTCGATCTGCACTGATCTGCATGCCTTATGTCATAAATGTTATAGGCCTCTTCTGCAAGGTGATTTACCAAGTTGGCCAGCCTGGTAACCCCGGGACGCTCCGTGTACACAGTTACACACTGTGGGAGCGTCCTGAGTCAATAGAGTGCTATATCGGTAAGCTTGAAAAACATACACAGTCTGTCACAGATTTTCGCGCCTCCGTAAGTTTCGAATTTCACTAGAAAAAAACTTACTTTTATAGTAAACATAAGATTCTTATCTAATTCCTACCATACGTTCACCTTGTTCTTGTTCACACTGGTCCAATGATCTTGAAAAAATGTTTTTTTTTACAGGTCCATCTCCTAGCTCCCCATCCCATTCACCATTTTCGAAATCAGTATGCAGTACACTGCGCACATAAATATTCATGTGCTGGGCGGAGTCGCAATGCTTTTAGCCTTCTGACAAGGCCTGCGCGCGCGTACCCACCCAGAAAGCAACGCAATATACAGCGAGAGGGTTTGCCACAACAGTATGATACAGCCTTGCCATAAAGCTACAGCTGTACAGATGAATTGACGGCCAGCGCATGCGCACAAGTTTCATATCCATTGACTGTATAAGATGTCGTTCTCCCAAGTTCCTTTAGACCGAGTCGTATTTAACTCATCAATTCGAGCAGAAATGGAATATTGGCAGGACCAAAAGTTGAACGCAGTCAGTCTTCAACATTATAACTTCACCTGTAAGTCTTCATATTACAGAATTTTTGCGATTTCATATTGATATTTAGGCGCTATACTTCGCCTGTCATGATCATATCTGCTACAATGCGCAGCCCCAACACTGCGTGTTGGGGCTGCTCGCAGTTAGCCAGCGGATCCAGGACAACTCGCCCTCGAGACAGGTCCGAGGGCGAGTTGTCTCAAGTGGCGAAGGAATACTAGTATACCCCGAATGTTTGATTTAATTTCAGACAAAATAAAAGCTGCTTAAGAATGAGTTTGCATTTATCTGAATGCACACAGTTTCTATTTTTTTCTGATTAAAATCATTTTTAAAATGAAAATTATGGCATTTTGTTTTCGCATTTTCCCAGCCCTGGCTTGAGATTGCTAGAATTGCCATGCCCGATGTGAGCTCGCCCCCTGATTCTTCTTGGCAAACTGCAGTAAATTTTTCGACTTTGAATGCACCTCTTGGGACTTCATTTATGATTCAGGTTTGTATTATTGATTAATGATGCTATAAATTCGATTAATATTTCACTGTCTTCGTTTATTCAGCAAAAGAAGAAGAAAATACGATCTCGCCCTCGCCTCTTTTTCTCCCGCTGGCGCGGCATGCATTGTAGGCTGCATTGTGTTCCTGTTAACTTATACCCAGAGCTGAGCGTCGCGCGCCCGCGACTCCGGGGTAAACCTTCCTGTCCTCCCGCTGGCTTTCAACTGCCGGCGGGGTTTCGGTTGTTAAGTTGTAGAGAGCAAATTTAATGACTAAGAGATCAATCGAAATTAGGGCTATGTTCACCCACTCGGAGTCAAGTTCATCATCAAAACTATACCAAATTCAACTTCAAATCGTGAAGACGGCGACACATTAAACCCGACCGGCAGTGGAAAGCCAACGGGAGGCCAGAGAAGTTTACCCCGGAGTCGCGGGCGCGCGACGCTCAGCTCTGGCATAACGGGAACACAATGCAGCCCACAATGCACGCCGCGCCAGCGGGAGAAAAAGCGGCGAGGGCAAGATCGTATCTTCTTCTTCTTTTGCTGAATAAACGAAGACAGTGAAATATTAATCAAATTTAACCTACTATCTAGCATCATTAATCAATAATGAAACCTGAACCATAAATGAATTCTAAGAGGTGCATTCAAAATCGAAAAATTTACTGCAGTTTGCCGATGAGAATCAGGGGGCGAGCTGAGATCGGGCACGGACGATTCGGCGATTCTTGCGATCTCAGGGCTAGGAAAATGCGATAACAAAATGCCATAATTTTCATCTTAAAGATGATTTTAATCGGAGAAAATAGAAACTGTGTGCATTCTGAAATTCAATTTAGGCAGATAAAGTTAAATGCAAAATTATTTTGAAGCAGCTTTTATTTTGTCTGAGATTAAATCAATCATTCGGGGTATATTCCTTCGCCACTTAAGACAACTCGCCCTCAGACCCGAGACAACTCGCCCTCGAAAAACGAGGGCGAGCTGTCTTCCGGGTGACTTGTCTCGAGGGTGAGTTGTCTGGGGCCCTAGCCAGCTTGGTAACTATTGCACGTGTATGGACAGCTCGACAGATGCTCACTTTTGGTGAAAAAAGAAGCTGATCAGTGATACTAACTAGTCTATCTTATCTACCGTTAGTGCACCAGTTTTCAACAGGACCCAGATTTCGACACCCAGCAGATAATTTATATAAAATTTCATACTCAATACAAACGTCTGACTTCAGCAATCAACCAAGTTGTCAATCACATTTCTAGTCTTATATAAACACCGTTTGTCACTTGTCATCATAATCCGACGGTAGAATATTTAGGAGAAAAGCAACACAGTGTCAGCAGAAATGTTAATGTCAGCCATTTTTAGGGGTTCAAAACAATATGACGCATTTTGTATACATCGCCGTAAAATTAAATTCACCCGTGCCGGTTATCTTGCTTTAGTATCAGTTTGTTTGCCAAATCTTGATGTTTGATTTCATAATCGTCTTTAGTAATTTCATGGCTGAATTCGTGATAAATGAGCAAACTTTTAGAAAGAGTTGGCTTTGAGAATGTGGCACCAGATTTCGACATTCCCATATCAAGACACGTTATAGAGGAAACAACAAGTTCTTGCGCCGGTATGATTGCTAGTTTGCGTCCACAATGCAGTGTACGCGTACTGTACGCGCCATGTGATTTCTGTGTGATGCGCGCTGTGATTGTGTCGAAAAATGATGCTGCGTGTCGAAATCTGATGCCAGCGACGGCGTGACGGAAATCGCTTAAAAATTGAACGCGAGTGCATTCAAATGGGAATTCGTTTAAGGCATATTATTATTTGCCTTTGTAGCTCAACTTCATATCGAAATTCTGAGGTAAAACGGTGCAGTATTGATGGTAAACAAGGAAATGTGCTAAAGTGTCGAAAACCGGTACCCTTAGGTCCTACTGTACATAGCCAGTGCCAGCAATTTTAGCTCCCTAACGTTACCTGTAAAAAACTAAAGTGCAAAACAAATCAAAGCAAAAATAATGGTAACTGTCAGAACCTAAGCAGTAGAAGTTATAAAGCTAACCCGTTACACTATGAAACCAGAGTCATCAGGCACAATACCGGTACCTGTGTGAAAGACATTTGACTGTTCAACGTTTGGAGTCTCATCACACTCACCCACCCGCAGTCATTGATACTGTGTAGACAATTTGTTACCACTCACCATCTTTTGTGTGATCGTATTTATGTACCGACACACGCCAGCTCGAATAAAACCTGAAGTAAGGACCTTCTTCGTGATTACAGCCGTCATTCACTCAGTCTCTAGGGTCTGATGTCAACAAATCTCGTTTTTCGTCCTTGAATAAACTTGAAACTTGAAACGTGAACTTGAAACTTATTGGCTTTCCGTCCAGGATCGGGATCAGCTTGGCGTACTCGGCACAAAATTTGACGCTGGTTCATCACCGGCGAAAATAATCGAAAATGTACCGGTCGGTGCGCGGCTGACATAGCCTTTTGGCAAGGCCTCGTGGCTGAAAAAGAGACTAACTGCGAGAGAACGGGTACTACGGTGAATGCGAGACCGAGCCGAGCGAGCGGCTGCGCCACTCGGTCTCGGGTTCTCGGTGTGGCGAGTTAGTCTCAATCTTCAGCCACGAGGCCTTGTCAAAAGGCTACGGCTGACGCGACTCGACTGCACTGTGGGAAAAGATTCGCAGAGACGCGATACCACCATACCACCGTACATGTACCGGCGATCCCCGCGCTGCTGTACCCTGGGCGCGCCTCTGGCGCTGAGCATTACACTGTAGTATGCTCGGGCACGTACATTCGCACTCGGTTACATGTGGAGTCAACACGTGTTGTTTAGATACACCGAATGATGCTGAACAGTCGGTCTCCCTCGGCCTCGCCTGCCTGTCTACCATAAATAAAAATTTGCACCCACCGGAATTATTAGAGGCACAGCAGCTCAGGGGCGCCAGGTTGAGAGGCAGAGCAGAATAGAATCTGATGTAGAACTCTAAAAGGGGGGTGGAACCTACTAGATCTACTGAGTGAGTGAGTACTGACTGTGTCTTTATAATAAGGCAGTGTATACAACCACACGCGTGTGTCTTTACCATCCAGCCACACGAGTGTGGTTGTAGCCATGGCCCTAGTTGCTGGATACAGCCACACTCGTGTGTATAATGTACTGTACTATGTACATATCCACAAACACGTAGCGGGAATGTGTGTGTGGCCGGCCACATCAACACGCGATCATGCACCACTGCAAAGCAATGAACATGAACCTGCCTCCTAGATTAATCCCATTTAATATTATCACACCATCTAGACAAATTTACTTTTTTTTCATTTTTAACTTTATTCTCATTTTCTTGATTTGATGAGGTAAATTTAAAGTTACAATTGATTTTGATACATCGTGTCGCCGTTATTGAGACTTCGCCTTCGTGTCGTTCGTTCGGGTACTCGCAAATCGCGCATCCACGATCCAGCGTACACAGGCAGCCGGCGCGCGAGTCCGGGTCCCTCCTGGGGCAGGCGGCACAACTGCGCTGGCTAGGCTGCAGCTGCACTGAGCGATCGCTAGCACACCACCAGCAGTTTAGCGATGTCAATCCAAAGTCCCCCAATTTAGCGGCAGTTGTAACTTTGCTATTAATTCTAAATCCATCATATCAAGCAAACAAGATGAGAATGGAGCGAAAAATATATTTGTAAAATAACAATATTAAAAGGTATGAAAATGAGGTTACTTTCATCACTTTGTGAGCAAGCTGATTGCGTGGCGTTTACGTGTTTGACATGCACGCACGGCGATCATCTTCTCCGTACCGTGTGTGTACATTGTATCCCTATGTACATGTACATTACACACAAGTGTGGCTGTATCCAGCGACTTGGGCCATGGCTACAACCACACTCGTGTGGCTGGATGGTAAAGACACACGCGTGTGGTTGTATACACTGCCTTATAATAATGCATTTGATCGCTTTCCTTGGCCTCCCTTGCAAGTTTACACAAGACGAAACGTAGCATCGATCGGCCCCGTAGGTAGGCGTAGCATCTACACAAGTGTCTAAAAAAGGTAACTGTGTTCTGTGTTAGAATAAGATAGATATCTAACGTTAGAGTCAGAGAGTTCTACCGGTAAGACGTACTTACGACAGTGTTCGCTAATGCTCCACACTACGTTATAGAACTAATGTTATTACAGATTCCCTGGCTATCCTGTGGGTTTTAGGGGTCTAAATTATTTTGGGCTGCTAACTTCAGCACAGGCATAGATATCAGTTCGGGAAACCCACTCACAAGGGGGGCCCCTCCTTATAAGTAACCCGTCCCCCTTATAAGTAACCCCGTCCCCCTTATAAGTAACCCCCGGGGCACCCCTTATAAGGAGTCTTCACGCTTTTTTGCAATGCAACGCGAAAATGAAAGGACTGCGGCAATTCGCTTGATTGTGTCCATAAAGCTTCACAAGTTTCCTAGTTACTCACGAAATTTGAGCAAAATCGGTTTGAGGCATCATATCTAAAATCATGGATTTAAACGCGATGTCAAACGACCCATGCGAATGCTGAAATGCGAGCGATTACTGGCGTGAGTGTCGCCAGGCGCGGCGGCGCGGCAATGCTTGAGTGCAGACGTGGCGACTGAGTACGGAGGTCAGTCGCCACGTCTGCACTCAAACATTGCCGCGCCGCCGCGCCTGGCGACACTCACGCCAGTAATCGCTCGCATTTCAGCATTCGCATGGGTCGTTTGACATCGCATTTAAATCCATGATTTTAGATATGATGCCTCAAACCGATTTTGCTCAAATTTCGTGAGTAACTAGGAAACTTGTGAAGCTTTATGGACATAATCAAGCGAATTGCCGCAGTCCTTTCATTTTCGCGTTGCATTGCAAAAAAGCGTGGAGACTCCTTATAAGGGGTGCCCTGGGGGTTACTTATAAGGGGGACGGGGTTACTTATAAGGGGGACGGGTTACTTATAAGGAGGGGCCCCCCTTGTGAGTGGGTTTCCCGAACTGATATGGACTAGTCTATGGAAAGCCAAAATGGTTTCACCCTAACCCTAACCCAAACCCAATCCCTAACCCTCACCCTAATCCTAAACCCTAACCCCAACCCTAGCCTGACCAGACACTGTGCTGCGCACAGGGTCTGACATGTGTTAGTGTTTCAACGTTGTAAACGACCGTCACTATTGACGGCAAAATCACATAAAATACCTTTTATTTTGTATGATTTTAAGAGTAATATAATTGCAACACTTTCACTTACCTACAGCATATTTTCCTGATTGTTGAGTTGAATTCGGCGTTTTGTTGGTATCCAGACCTTATTGTTGAATTTTTCGGAGTATAGATCGTGCGGTGGCATCTTTTCCTTCGAGAGCTTCAAAAAATCAACAAACTACCACGCATGCGCATTCAGAAGTGGTTGCTTTTTACCTACGCCCGTGCGCCCGTGCGTTTCATGTGTTACGTAAAACTTGTAGTAGATCCGCGCGTGCTGCACCGGCAATGATTTGACCTTTTTTAGTCGGGGTCATCCGACTATCTCCGACTACCTACGTTGTAGTATATGAGAGTGAATGCTATTCATATAACACGCAGATGAGGAGTGAAGCAGTAAGGACGTTTACAGACCTGATTTCAGCCATAGATTTCGGTAAGTTTTAGACGTAATTAAACTAAAAATCGCATACCGGTTATTGAATGATGGTCATAGATTACGATAATTCCTTATATTTTAGTTTTCCACGATTAATAAAGATATTCATGAAGGAAACAGTGAACGATAACAACGTCCACGAAGGAATAGAGGTGCAGCGCTGTCGCGATTCGCGACAGCGGCTGCGTGTAGTTACCCCAACCCTAACCCTAATCCTATTTGGTTTTCCATAGTCCGTATCTATGCCTGTGCTGAAGTTAGCAGCCCAAAATAAAAACCCAGGATAGCTTGATTATTAACTTGTTAGTAGTGGTATTTACAGGTAGGCCTATGGTATAGGGACTATTACCACTTACAATGTACCAGACACCGATGGTATTACTGAACACACACATTTCTGCATAGATCTACTGTAGTACTGATATCACGAGTGATGACATTCAATACGTGCAGGGCTGCATACAAATAATCGTAGACTAACAAGTTAGCCTCACAGAGCGTTGTATGGACCAAAATCGCAAAAAATGTGACAACAAAATGTGAAAAACGCTAGTTTAGAAGCAGACGTTGATTTTTCACATGATTTCATCGCGTGAACTGTTTTCGAAATGTTCCTGCCAGACATTTTACCGTAAAATACAAAATTTGAGCATCATTTGCCGATTTTTTTCTTTGTCATCCGCTCGGTAGGAATGTGTACGGTGAATCGTGGGTATGAATTGCGATTCTGGTGCAAGGACAAGGTGCGAAGACGTCGATTATTCCATCACGAGCAACGTGTCCGGTAATAGTGCAATTACAATGCGATTTTGCACCGCACAAAAAGACAACTTTTTTTAGAGGGGTATGTTTGAAGCATATTTTCCAAAAACTGGAGCAAACAATTGACAAAAGTTGGCTGAATTCGTGATTTCCAGGAGTCTGTCAATAAGTGGTGTTATTTTTAGCCGAAATTTCATCCTCTGAGTACGGAATTCAAAGCCACGAAAAAAAAAAAGCGTCCTGTGATACGATCTACTCTCCTACTACGTGAGTAGGCTTACAGGTACCTGCTTGGTTTTGTCTATTTAACGACGTTAGTTTGTTTGTTCATTTTCCATTTTATTATCTTCCATCTTGTTAAATAGACAAAACCAAGCAGGTTTTACCTGTAAGCCTACTATTAGTAGTAGGAGAGTAGATCGTATCACAGGACGCTTTTTTTTTCGTGGCTTTGAATTCCGGTCCGGTCACCGGTTAAATACCCTGCTCTTTGCAAGGGCGGATCCAGGAATTCCGTAAAGAGGGGGCGCCTGTAAAGGGGGCGTGTGTGCACCCTTTTTTTCTTTTGAATTCTTTTATCGTAACAAATAAAAGGGGGCGTGTGCCCAGTGCTCCCCCGCTTGGATCCGCCAACTGCTTTGTGATGAATGAATGAAGCAGAATCTTCCATGTGCATGAGTTGTGTGATAATGTCACACTCTCTCACACAAGGGACCTCCATTTTATATCCTATCTGAGGGACAGAGTGTTTTGCTTCTTGCCAGAGCAGAGGAGACAGTATGATTACACACAACATTGCTCAGTGAGACTCGGGTATCAAACTCGGGTCGCTTCCAAGGCTTGGGTCGAAGGCAGATACGCTGCCACAGGACTGAGCCAACTCACCGCCCTACTGAGCCAACGCAACTCACTACAAATTACAAATTAAAAAATTTACTGTCTAACATGTAATAACTAATTAGTTGAAATTTGTAATTACAAGTTTATATTCTTATTTGTTGTTCTCCATGTTCTTTGACTCTAAAACTTCTAAGTATTACTATAGAATGTCTGCCAAATTTTCTTTCCATTTCACTTTTTCCTACTAACAACTGTTTTTTATAGTGATATACTCTGACTGGCTCCTTTGCCTAGCCCTACTTTCATCCATTTCCAGCATTAATTCAGTTGTCATGAAACTTTTTTTTTGATCAAGCGCAAAGTGTCAGAACAAGTAAAATGGTCACACTTAACCCAACACCAGGTATCATGATTTGACACATACAAACATTGTAGCATACGCCACCAATGTTTATGTTCCTGTGGTATTCCACTCCAGTCATATTAAAGTAGACCTGTATCTACGCCAATATGATTTAGTAAGCCCAAGGAGCCACCTCCCTGATGACAGTGGTATACATGTATATGCCGTAATTAATGACTGACCCTTTTGTTTCATGCCTCATCCAAGGCAGACATGCCAGGTTTCATGCCTCAAGAAGTAACAAGGATCTTTCTTGTGCTCACATGCCTGACAAGCTTTTATTCACAAAATAACAATAAAAACACACAAAAACCACATGGAGTCCCACTTTTCAAAAGAGTCATATTTTGAGAAAATATTGTTGTTATAAGAAGAAGGCGTGTCAACGCAATTAGATGTATGCACCAGTAATCATATCAACCTGGTATTACGAGAGAGAGATTGTCCCCCAACACACAGTGCACACAGAATTTACATACCGGTACCTGGTTAACATACATGGTTGTATTTACAACTGTGTAAGGCTTCAAGTTTGTATATAAATAACATATGTTTTCCCCTCTGCCACTCCAATCTCTAGATGCATTAACGAACAAACTTGTGTTTTTGTGCTGTGCAGTTTAGTGAGAACATGGTCATGAAAATTGCTGCTCAGGATATAATCGTCCTTTGGAATGCTTTCTCCAAGTTAGATATATGAAAGAGTTGAGTGATGTGCTGTTTACCACATAGTCCGGGAAATTATTCTATTCAGTGACAATGCATTGTGAGACATTTGACCTCTTTTGAGTTTTGCATATGTTCTTCGTCATCTTATACTTGTGCCCCCAGTCCATTCATAATCTCGAATGTTTGGGTCTGATCTGCTCAGTGTCTGCAGTTATGAGGTAATTTCAGTTTTGCCAGTCTGTGAGATTTCTAAGGCCAGGTATGGAATTGGTTGCTTGTCGTAGCATTTTCTCCAGTCTTCTGTAAATCTCTTTTCAAGTAAGGGTGCCAAATCCGGGAGCAATATTCCAGTGATGGGCGTACTGCAGATTTGTAGAGTTGAATGAATGATCATTGATTAAGGGAAGAAAACGATTGGCTCAAACTTACTATATATACCGCTATGGTATTTGAGGAATGCAAAATATTCCTGGCAAAGGATATAATTCTGTTAGTAAGCATAAGATGAAGTGCATGTAACAGCCGGTTAAGTGTACTGCAGTGACTGTGTTTGCAATTTGGTATTTTCCACTCATGTGAAATGGCAATTCCCTATTGAGTGCACAATTTATCAAAGTGACTTTTGACAAGAAGACATAATAGTGAACCATATAAAGTAGAACAATATTTTATGAAACAAATTATTTATCATAATACAGTAGTATTTACATATATCTGAAATTGCCATGAAAAATATTTCACATTGTCTGCAAAAATTGGCAATGCATTTATCAACATTGTATGCACAGTATGATCATATATTTTCTTAAATCAGTTGTGACCCAGATGACTGATTTCATCCCCCATTACAATCTTTTGCCCATTCAACTCAATACCAGGATCTTGAACATGTTGACCACTGCAAGTAGAATGGGCTTATGAACTGAACTTTGGCAAGTGTGATGCATACCATCTAATTTCACAGTCTTTTTTAGGGCAGAAACTGAATTGAGATACACATGTTGATAGAGGTCATGATTTTTTTTTTTTTTTTTTTTTTTTCAGGGTAAGGTGGGGCTGCGGGATGGGGGGGGGGATGGGGGTGTCCAGTTCACTGGTCCTCCCCATCTCAATCTTTCTATAGTTTGTGCTTGCTGTGAAAGCTATATGATTATACTATGTGCATGAATGCTGCATGTCATAGTCATACACTACATGTAATGTGCAACTGTAGGTCTATATACATGTATGTCATGTGTATAATGTGAAAGATAAAAACAGCAAATGATGCATTAGTCATAAAATCATCACAGACTGAGAATGAGAAGGGCGTTATTGTGCCTCGAACACAATGGCTTTAGTGGCAAATTAATGCCCTTATCATTCTCATCCGACAAAATACAATTTTGAAATTAAAAATTTATACAGCAATAAAAAGTTGAATTTGCAAAGCTGAAAGTGAATAATAAGTTTAAAACAAAAACAAAACAAACATAGCGAGTTTGACCTGGCTGGCAGTCCTGAGCTTGTGGCTAGAATTCTCAAGTTTAAAGCCAGTTCATTAATTGATAATGTACCAATAAATTTTGATTTCATGCATACATGTATAATGCATGTGACACATTTCATACACCAACAGACATCAATTGTATGTGCTGGCAGTGGCATATATGCAATGTACAGTAATTGCATGTTTTAGTCAGTGGACGAAGTGTAAGCATGGATTTGAATGAACTGTCTATGTGAGTACAGGCCATACTGTGATGTTGCTGTTGTCGCAAAGTATGACAATAAGTTTGCAGATGATCTCTCTGATTTTACAAGGCAGTATTTTTTTCCTTTTTGTTTTTTACCCAGTAGGCAACCATGTCACGCTTAAAACACTGATAAGTCCAATGGACGGTTGTCTTGGCTTTTGGTTCAGAGTGTGAGTTTTACAATGCATTGATCTTCAAGGTCAAACCTGTCCAAGTGTGTGTACTTAATTGTACAATTATTCCAAAGTTCAAATATCTGATATCAACTGGGGGACATCAGCAGTTGAGGTTTTTGTCAAGTGTTTTCAGCTAATGCTTATAGATATAGTGAAATCCTTCACCCAAGTCTGACGTCTGCTAATAAATTTTGTGCAAATGTACTATATTTCCTGCTGAACAAGTACTGGATTAGGTAAGTGCAATGAGATGTCCATTGATATCACAACATGTATGACTTTTCTTGTAATGTAGAATTACTCCTTCAAATGCCATTTGTCTGATCTCTAGACATTCATCATCCCTGGCTGGATATCACTTATTTCATTTCACCGTCAGTCATCAATTTGCACAATGTTTAAAGGTGCACAAGTGCATAAAATCATCTATCAAACTAGGCATTTGCCCGACGTGATGGATATGTTAGAGTTATGTGTACCAATCAAGTAAGTAATTATCTAGTCTGGCTTCCAGACCATCTGTCTGTTCTATTTTGCTGCCTATGATATGGATACCCTCTAATGACGAAAGCAGTAGAAGGTTCAGGTAAATGGTCCTTGTTGAAGGCATAGGCACCACCTGTCTTCATTGCAGGTGCGTCGCCAGAGAGGACGCATTTCGTGGAAGGGACTTGTGGAAGGGCAAATGGTCTGGAAACCAGACTAAGCAATACCAAGAGCTGAATCTCAAACAGCGCACTATGATCATAATGTGATGCATCACGCGTTACCCCGGGGTACCGTAGTGCCCAAGGTAACCGCGTGGTGTAGTGCCACCTCACGTCCACTCGTGGACAGCCAGAGAAAAATGCATGCACTGTGTGTGCGAGTACATAGTCATTCCCATGCCACTGCATGTTATACTATGCGTGCATGGAAGCTGTGATACCACTAGCATGTGCTTTATTTTGGCAGTGCAGTGCAGTGGCTAGCGCACGCTAGCTCCAGCCCCAAATAATTTCCTCTTTTTGGCACCCAGGGTACAACCTTTTTTTTAAAAAAAATAATAATTAAACAAAATGGCTGATTTTTGTTTGGTACCCCGGGATACCATTTATGTCATTATATGAATCTAACATTTTAGTAATATGTGTTGGCTGTGAGTGTGAGCTTTATGATTTGTACACTTATTATAGACTGTTCAAAATACTTGTCATGAGAGCAAGATTTTTATGCCTCCGCCACGAAGTGGTGCCGGAGGCATTATGTTTTCGGGTTGTCCGTCCGTACGTCCGTCCGCTTTCGTTTACGCGATAACTTGAGTAATATTCACTGGAATTTTACCAAACTTGGTCCAAGTATGAAGTATGATGGGGCAATTATTTGATTAGATTTTGGGTGAAATCGGCTAAAGGTCAAGGTCAAAGGTCAAGGTCAAATCATGAAATTGTATCCGTTTACGCGATAACTCAAGACTGGATGGAGCAAATTTCATCAAACTTTGTTGGAGGATGATGTATGATGGGACAATTGATTAGTTTTTCAGTGAAATCGGACAGAGGTCAAAGGTCAAAGATCAAGGTCAAATCCTAAAATTTATCTGTTTACGTGATAACTCAAAACTGGAATGAAGCAGCTTTCACCAAACTTGGTCCAAGGATGATGTATGATGGGACAATTAGTTGAGTAGATTTTAGTGACATTTGCAAGAGGTCAAAGGTCAAAAGGTCAAGGTCAAATGCTACAAATGTTGCAATTCCCCCATATCTATGCAATGCCCAAAGGTATTTTCTTGAAACTTGGTGTGGACATGTACATGTACTACTGCGTAAGATTCTCCAGAGAGAGTTTCATGTCATAAGGTCAAAGGTCAAAAGGTCAAAGGTTAGGTGAAAATGTTGCAATATCACTTTTCTTGCAAATGGTTCAATGTATCTTTGTGGAATTTGGTACATATGCATGTACTGTCTGGCAGGGATTATCTAGGGAATTTAGGGGTCATGGGTCAATAGTCAGGGGTTAAAGGTCATGGTCAACTCCTCAAAATTTTACTATTTCCCTCATATACTAGTATATGCAATGCTTGTATATTAGTTTCAAAACTTAATACATGCATTACCTAATGGAGATTCTCCGGGAAATTTCCAGCCAGAAGGTCAAAGGTTAAGGGTCAAAGGCCAGGTTTCAATGCCCCCCCCCCCCCCAAAAAAAAAGGAAAAAAAAAAGAAAACACACACAAAAACACACACACAAAAAAATATTGTACCATCATCACACTCTTTCTTCATGCCTTGGAAATTACTCAATGCATAAACTTCCCCAAAATTCCCCAAATATGTGTACCTGCACTCTTTGAAAATTATAGCAAACCCAGTTCAAGACATTTCTGACAAACATGTCATTTCAATATTTGGCAGTTATGTGAAACTGTCATGGATCACACATTGTGAAGACATTGTACTATACGCCTATTGGGAGAATCATGCATTATGGTGGAGGCATCAGTTGCCATAGCGACATTTCTAGTTGTTTTATGTAATACACAGAAATTTTAGTGTATCACTGCTGAGTGGCTCCAATAAATGGAGCCATGTTATCGTTAGCAGTATTTAAAATATGTGTCTCAGGTTCAAGCGTGCTTCCAGGTATCATATTCTCTGTGCACTCAATGTGCCAAACATTTTGTGCATTTCCCATTATTTTGACTTTCATGACATGGGAGTGAAATTTGCAGTCACGACAATGTAATATTGCAAATGACTATCAGTGGGCAAAGAAACTACATGCTTAGGTAAAGTTCGTGGAAGTGATGATATGGTCGAAGACACAAAGTATTCACCAACTGTTTCATGGTATCCAATTTCCCTTTGTGTTGTGTTTGCAGGCTTTCATACAAGGAAAGATCTCATGTGTTGAGCCATCAGCAGAAAGCACTCAAGATGGCAGGAGGCCGGATATACCTCACCATTTTACTTCTAGCACTGTGCATTTTGTCTGGGGAGTGCAGAGAGGAAGAGTCGTCTCGGAAACCCAACATCATTATCTTTATCATGGATGATGTTGGGATGGAGATGTTGGCTGCTTTGGTAATACTACCATAAACACACCTAACATAGATCAACTTGCCAAAGGAGGCGCCAAACTCTCACAACACATCGCCCATCCAATATGCACCCCAAGTAGGGCAGCCCTTATGACAGGCCGCTATGCATAAGAAGTGGTAAGTAAAAAGGGAAATTCAAGCAACACAAAAGGGATATTATCTATGACACTCAAATCATGTTGGAGCTGTCAAATAATAGTGTTACTTGTTCGTAGCATGGATGATTTGCACAGATGTATCCCTAGTTTGTCACTATGGACTTCCTATGGACTAAGGCACATTTCTATACCTTAGTGGGCTTTTTATATTAAATAACAACCAGGTCAAATATGGATGGACTAGTGAATGCTGATAAAATAGCATGCAAGTTAATAGTCAAGGCACATAGAGGGTTAAAGTCCATTGTCCTCTCTCTGTAGGTTGGATGGTTGATTTCCTTCCTTGACAGCCATTCTCCAAAACTTCCTGGTAGCAGCAGATTTATGATGGTGAGATCAGATGTTGTCTTATACAACAGAGTCCTTCCATATGTAGGGGGGGGGGGGGGAGGGTCTCCAATAGGGTTTTCTGGTGGCTACTGGGAAACTTACATGTAATGCTTTGTGGTGTCGCTTTTCTTTTGTCCAATTAGGTAAGTGCTAAAGAAGGAGAAATCATAATCTCTTTATTTTACCTGGCTACATGCTATGGAGAAGTTATGCGCTCTGTCACAGCACACCAAATCTAGTGAGCAACATTCGAGTGCTTAACCTTGTGCAAGATGGTAAAATGTTAAAGGGATCGTTATAGTTTTGGTTGAGAGCTAACCTCAGGTCTAACATTTTTTGGTGAGATTATGAGAAACCTCTTAGGAAATGTGAAGGAGCATGTAATTCCAAGAGGAATTTGTATATTTGATGAAAATTGGTTTTGAAATGGCTGAGATATCCAAAACAGAGTGATCCTAATAAAAGGTGGAACCCAACTTTTGTTATGATCACTTTGTTTTACGTTGTTTTTTACGTTGTTTTTTTTGATATCTCGTCCATTCCAAAACCATTTTTATCAATTAAACTTTGAATTTCTCTTGAATTGTATGCTCTGCACTATTCATTTACATAAGTGATTTCTTGATATCTCACAAAAGAATTAATACTGTACTATCCTTTAACTTTTTGTGAGATGCAATTATTTCAGTCTCATAATCTCTTTCTTTTTTTCTCTTCAAGGGATGTGTTCCTATCACATCATGAGGGTAATTTCCTTCATCTCAGCACCAGCAGGGTTACCTTCCAATGAAACAACTATAGCAGAACTTGCCAAGACTGTTGGCTACTCCACTGGTCTCATAGGTAAATCTTTGATGTCAAGTCTTTATGACACTTAATTAGGCATGATTAGCCAGTAGTTCATGAGCATCTTTACAGATAATTTATTGTTGTTTGTTGTTGGGTTGTTTGTTGTTTGTTTGTTTTTGTTTTTTGTTTTTTGTTTGTGTGTTTTTTTTTTAGCTCACCTGAGCCAAAGGCTCAAGTGAGCTATTGCGATCGCTCTTCGTCCGGCATCCGTCATGCGTCGTCCGTCGTGCGTAACTTTTGACATTTTCATCTTCTTCTTGAAAACCCCCAAGACCGATTTTCACCAAACTTGGCAGGTAGCATTCCTAGGGGGTTAGGATCTCAATTTGTTAAAATGGGCACCATGCCCCTCCCAGGGGGCCCCCAGAGGGCCCTAACCCCCCCCCCCTAATTAGGTATCTTTAAAAATCTTCCTTCTCTAGAACCAGAAGTGATAGAGCTAAGTTAATACTATGAGTTAGTACATTAATGACTGTAGTTTTCAAGTTTGTTTCATGGCAGAATCAGGGGTGCCCCCTTTGGGAACCCAGGGGAGGGGGTCCTAATTGGGCCTAAATTGTACGTTTTTCATCTTCT